>NW_007174119.1:77841-232906 GCF_000164805.1 Carlito syrichta | reverse complement strand
TAGGCGGGTCTTGACCCCGCGGGCTCAGGCAATCCACTCACCTCAGCCTCCCAAAGGCACAGGATTACAGGCTGAGCCACCGAGCCCGGCTTCTCGCCCCACTCTGGGTGAGAAAAGGAAAGACACTGTCCTTCCTTTCCCAAGATCCCATCCCACTTTGCCATTGGTTCCACCACCATTCGGCTTGCAAAGCTGTGCTCTGCCACACTGGAGTTTTCTCCTGATCATCTCATTCTAGGCCAATTTGCTTGGTTCACTAAAAGATGTTAACTAGCTGGATGTCAGGCAGGACTCTACCTTTTTGAAAACGACCCATTGAATATTCCCTAATATTCTAAGCCAGTAGTTTTCTAACTGGGGCCCTCAGAGTCTTGTGGCTCCATGAAGGTTCAAACTTCCTCTACAGACAGTGTAGGGGCTGAGCATGCAGTGCCCAGGTCCCAGCCGCCACCTGTTACCCACTGCCTTATCCCTTATTTATGTCAATTCTGTACGTTGAGTTTCCACGTAAAATCTCACTTCAAAAAAATTTACTACTTAAGATAAAGGGTTTGGAAGCCATTATTCTAGGTTTTCTAGAGACCCCAATGATGATATTATTCTATTTCCTTTCTAAAACATAACAATTATAATTTTTAAGACTTATTGAGTGTCAAGGGTTTTCAATACAATTTTATTTTCATCTTTTTGCAAAAAAGATGAAAAGCAGGCCCAAGATCTCACAGGTATGAATGGCAGAACCAGCAGACAGCTTTCTGACATCAGGGCCTTAATTCGGCAGCAATCCCTGACCACACGCACCTGCAGACATTGCTCCTGGGAACACCTTATGTGTTTCTGGTTCCAGAGACATCTCCAGGTTCTCCCTCCCTTGCAGGCCATAGACAATTCAGAGTCCCAAAATCCAGTGGATTCATAGGACTTTCCTGGCTCAGAGTCTCATTTCCTCATACTTCTGGAAGATTCTAACTAGCTTCTAAGAATTTCTCTCACCCCTTCTTCCATCCCTCCCGTCTTTCAGAGTCAATAGTGTCTACTATCAGAATACTTTAGTCAATACTAACAGTGTCAGGAATAAAAAAGAATAAGAGAGCCGGCTCGGTGGCTCAGCCTGTAATCCCGCACTTTGGGAGGCTGAGGTGAGTGGATTGCCTGAGCCCGTGGGTTCGAAACCCGCCTGGGCAACTTGGCGAGACCTCATCTCTACAATAAATCAAAATTAACCGGACGTGGTAGCGCACGCCTGTAGTTCCAGCTACTTGGAAGGCTCAGGTGGAAGGATCACCGGAGCCCAAGTAGGTCGAGGCTGCAGTGGCCGGGAGCAGCCACTGTACTCCAGTCTGGGTGACAGAATGAGGCTCCAACTCAAAAAAAAAAGAGCAAGAGAAAATCATGCTGACCACAGAATCCAAACAGGAACTAACGTTTGTTGCTGCCCCTGCTACCGCTTGGCCCATTTTCATAGTGTGGACAGGATTTTTATCATGTTGTTGCCAGTAGAAACCTGAGGCCGAGACAAGCCTAAAGAGACCATGCCTCCAGAACTTTCCACCTAAATCTGCAGCCCAGTGAAATAGTGGAGACACAGCCTTCATAAGACTCTCTCCCCCCAGGGCAGATTGGCACACCCTGCTCCAGAGATGACAATTGTTCTGAAAGTTGCAGCTCTGTACTCTTCTCAAAGTGGATTCCAGTCCCCAGAGTGATACAGCAGCTTTCTTCCCTGGGTAGGAAGAGAAGCAACTTGAGAGGAGGAGGGAGAGCTTTGGAGTTGACAAGTGAAGTGATTTTTAACCTTCCAAATTCAGTTGTTTGTGAGGAGAGTGAAAGGGTGAAGGAGAAAAGAGGCAGGCGTGAATGCTTCAGCAAGTCAGACTTTTCAGAGAAACAAAGGAGGCATTTGTCAGAGCAGAGAGCTGTGTAAACCCTTGGAGGATTCAGGCAGTTAGCACCTTGCAAGCCCCTGCCTTTGCAAGCCCTGACCTAATTTTTGAGAGATACTGTTCATATTGGTTTCCAGATAAAAAGCAAGCAACAGCAAAAGCTCTCCTGGGTGAGGCTTTGACATCAGGAAAAATTATCCTGACTCAAGTGACTAATCTCCTTTCTTACCCCTTTCCTGTACCCCAACCTTGCACTCTTTTTTCTCCCTCTCACAAATCTTCGGCAGAGCTGCCAAATCACAAGCCCTCAACACAGAGACAAACAGATGTACTCCACCACCACCTGCCCACAATGGTGTGAGACCCATGTGCCTGTAATGGCTAGGAACCTCTCTCAATGTCTTCTTTCCTCCTGTGTAAAATCTGGCAGTTGGAACTGTCATATTAAGGCCAGGAAAGGGCAAGGAGTTACCTCTGGGGTGAGAAAAACGGCCCTCTGAAGACTCCTGGCCTATTACCCAATAAGTTAGTGATAATATTTAGGGAGAAGCAGCAACACCTTTAAAGTAGCAGATCGGCCTGGCACAGTGGCTCATGCCTGTAATCCCAATACTTTGGGAAGCCAAACCAGGAGGATTGCTTGAGTCTAGGAGTTTGAGACGAGCCTGGGCAACATAGCAAAATCTTGTCTTTACAAAAATCCACAATTTAGCCAGGTGTGGTAGTGTGTGCCTGTAATCCCAGCTACTAAGGAGGAGGAGGCAAAAGGATCACCTAAGTCCTGGAGATCAGGACTCTGATGAGCCATGATTATGCCACTGCACTCCAGCCTGGGTGACAGAATGAGACTATGACTCAAAATTAATTAATTGATTAACAAAAGAAAGAAGCAAATCTTTAAAACACTCAAAGCTTTAAACTTTTTTGAAAAGCATCGAAGGGAAAGGGAACAGAGGTTTAGCTATGCAAGATCCATTGATGTTCAAGAGTCTGAGGGGCTCAGACCTCCGATGCTGTCAGCTTTGTGGCTGTCCAGGTGAGGAGGGCTTAGGATATGGGCCATGCTGGGCACCTCTTCAGACAGGTGCAAGATGTGGTTTTCAGGTCACGGGTCATTGTGTTCTTAGCTGGGGTGAGAGGAGGGCATCTATCTGAAGCAAAGAAACTTCTTAAATGACACATGCTCTTCCTCTTTAAAGTTACCCATAGTTGATTTCTTCTCAATGGAAACTCCTCTTGGAGGTATTCCCAGAAAGGCGAATCCTATCTCCCTCTACCTTTGATATTTTAGAGGCAGATGCCTGGAGGTAGGAAAAAGGAGGAGTTACTCACTTAAAATTCCTTTCCATGTTACATTGCAATATGCTGATGTGCTATGAAAAAAAAATTCTTTCAGTTTAAGTATGCTAGATCCATCTTCTTGGGGTTGACTCTTCATTTTATCACTGAAGTCATAAAAGTCCTGAGTGCTAAGGAGAAAGCTCATCCTTCAACAACTTTTAGCAATAAAATTAGGATACCCAGTAGAGAAGTTATCCCCACCACCTGCCAGGCATCTACCCATGAGCCCTCACTCACCAGCCTTATGAAACAGAACACAGACTTCGAAAGACAATCCAACAGATCCTCGAAGTAGAAATTTGTGTGTCCTAGCTCCTCTTGGAACCAAAGGCTCAAGATAGGAAGATTCAAGGGCATCAAACTCTAGCATCGAGAGCTGTGGTCTTGCTGTGACTGAGGGCGAGAGATGTGGCAGGTTTGGGACTTGGCGTGGCAGAGGATAGTGAAGACATAGAAGACCCAGCAATTGCCTCCAGGAGGTCACCCTCTCAGCAGAAGCTGGACAATCTTCCCCTGAATTGTATATAGCAATTACAAGGTATTATTTTCAACTCCCCTTTTTGGTGCAACTAAAAATAGCTAGAGCAGATCACAGGTGACATTTTCCGTTTGATAGCCACAAGAGACAGAAAAACTTCGGTTGCCTCCCTGTCCTCCTCCTTCCCAGGTCCCACTGTGTACTCCCCATGGAATGTCCGTGAACCTTTGGACTGGGCCTCCATCCTACCTCCTCTCACCGGGCTCCTCTCATTCCTCACTGTCCTGGCCTGTCACCTTGCATGCTGCCATGATAGAGTTGGGCCAAAGTGTCCAAGTGACCTTGAAAAGAGCTTCTCCAAGTGTGGTACTAGGAGACTGACTCTTACAGAATGCTTCCTCTGGTGTTGCTTTATCTTACTCTGTATCTGGCGTTTGTATTGCCCTTTACATCTTCCAGAGCCATTTCATATTCTTTTCCTGGTTTGAATTTCATGACAACCCCACGAAGTATCATTATCTCCATCTTACAGCGAAGATAGTGAGACACTAGAGAGTGATTCCCCCCAAGGTCAAACACTTGGTTACAAACTGAGGCAGGACAGGGACTTGGTTTCCTGACCATGTCCAGCTGGTGCCCCTTCTGCCACCCTTTCCCTGTTCATCCTTCACTGAGCAATTCACGTCCCTCTGCCCTCGGAAAGCCATCCTCCTTTTTACCATAGAAAGTGCACTGTCTGCATCCCTCACTTACTAGTTATTCAATCACTCTCTTGTTTACTTAGCTTTTCAGGTGTGTACATATATTCCTCATAAGAAAATTATAAACAAGGTGTCTGGCACAAGCTTTATTATTCCTGCTCTCTCTTCCCCCTCCTCCCCCCACTCAACAAAACCCAATTAAGAGTGTAGGAGACATTTAACAAATACCGGCTGCTGAATGCATGAATGAATGACTTTTTTAATCAAATATAAATTAAACTGGTGTCTCATCCAAAACAGAACTTCTTTTTGCGTTAACCCCTATAGGGCTTTCCTACTGGCAGTAGAGGCCCAGTGAGGTGGCCAGACATTTGTTGATGCTCTGCAGAGGCACAGTCCCTTCAGGACTTCAGGGAGGAAAACTGAAGGGCCTGTGTCCTGGAGGACTGCCCGTGGAGTGAAAATCTGAGATTAAGATTTCAAAAAACAGTAATTCTTCAAGGTTCCACATTGGGGGTAGAAATAATACGGGTAGGAATGATGGGGTTATAATAGCACCAACATTCAGGAAGTAGCGGGGACCGTAGCAGGCCATGGTAGCCTGGGGCTGGGCTTCAGAATCAGACATTCTCAAGGCCCCAGCTTTGCTACTTAGAGATTCAATGTATGATTATGGGCAAGTTACCTGATCTCTTGTCCATAGTCCCCTGACCTGCAAATGATAGTGTCTACACAATAGGGCTGATATAAGAATGAAATGATGTGTATGTGATGTACCTAGTTTGCCTAACCTTTAGAATGTGCCCAAGGCAGGCTGGCTCTTGCTCCTGTTACCATAGATTCCCTGGGTGGGCTTGGTCTAGGCTCCCACTCCTGCCTTGCTTCTCACCCATGTCCTAAGGAAATAAAATGGCTTTCATCTACCAACCCACAGACATCAGCCCAGGCTTATTGGCCAGAGGGTCCCAGTCCCACATAAAGAACAGAAGCTAATGGATTTGGAACCCAAGACAAAGAAGCACATTCTTTCATTCTGAGGAATTAAATCTCCAGCCTGCCAGTGACCACTAGAACTTGGGTTCTTCTTAAAGGAATCCCCCAGACAGACCAGAGATCACAAGTGCCTGTCTTCCTCTCAGCCCAGAATTAACAAGCCCTCACTGCTTCATTTTTTCTTCTTTGGTTAGCACAAGGTTGAACTCCCCTTTTTGCCTCATTCTCCAGTCGGCACAATGATTTCCCTCACCTTCATTTGAATATCTGAATTCAGAGACATTAATTAGGGACTTCCCACAACTTTATAGAGGTGTCATGATTAGACCTATTATTGCCACCCCAAATGGGGAAATTGAACATCCACTGCTTTATGAACCCTTCATCACAATTAATGCTGTCTCCAAAGCTTATTGGGTTCTCTGGTATAATCATTCCTTATATGTGTTTCAAGACCTTGTACAAGTACAAATAATTTAAACTAATTAGCTTATTATAAAAAAGGAATGAAAACAAATGGCACATGAATGAATTGTGAGGTTTCATATGGAATTAATATCTCTCTAATACCCACAAATTTGGTAAATTCATTATGCATCTATAATCAAACCTGATGAATCCCCTAGATAATTCAGAAGTAATTATGCATGAACTGCTGCCACTTATTTTAAAGTGCTACCAAAATAAGAGATTTATCCTCAAGATCCAGTTAGGATGTAGGATAACTAGCACTAACCTGACATCTCCTGTCAAAATCAGCCATGAGAAATTACACTGACTTTCCACCCCCCGGATGCTCTCCCCTGACATCTGGAAAGAGCAGCCACAGTTCTCAAAAATAGTTCCTGCTTGAGACACAGAGTTGAATTTTTCACTGGAATTAGTTTATGAGATCTAGGGAGGATGGAGAGGGATCCCAGGTTGGGATAACCACCAAGGTTTAGTGAAACATGTACATTGTGCATATTCACCAAATCCCAAGAGCCTTTCTTGGTCCAGTTGAGGAATTCCGTAGCAAAGAACCATTTTCTCACTTCAACATGGATTGCAGTTCTTTTTCAACACACCATACCCGAAGTTGTAGGGCCCTGATTTTTGCAGGCTCCTTCAACTTGGAGAAAATGAATTTTCTACCCTTTGAGCTATAGCTTTTTACTTCTTGCTTTCTTAAAATACAGCTCGTTATTTATTTTTAGATAAGCTCCTGTTAATGATTGTATGTTTCCTGAAGACTATGACAGTACTGTTTATTACATGTATCCATGATATACATATATATGTATAATGAATATTAAGTATCTGTGTGTGTGCTAGGCATTGATACATCAGTAAATAAAAACAAGTATCTAAACCTTCATGGAGTTGACATTCTAGTGGGGAAGACATAAAATGGACAAATAAGAAAGATAAATCATATCAGATGGTGATAAGCACTCTAGAAACAAACAAAGCAGGAAAGGGGACATAGAGTACTGATACAGAGGTGGGGCACACATTTTAAATAGGGTGCTCAGTCCCCAAGAAGGGGACAACCAAGCAAGGTTCTGAAGAAGGTGAGGGACTGAGGGCAGGACATCCCAGACATAGGGAACTGCACTGGTGCAAAGGCCCTGAGACAGGAGGATGTCTGGTGAATTTAAGGAATAGCAGAGAGGCCAAAGCGAGCAAAAGGAAGAGTGGGGATGAAATGAAGGTAGTAACATGGAGGCCAGACCACAAAGGGCACCGTGAGTCACTGAATTTGTCTTTTATTCTGAGTGAACTGGAATTCCTCTGAACTGTTCTGAACAGAGAATGACACCATCTGACTTAGGTTTTTAAAAAACACCACTCAGACAGCTCTGAGTAGACAGAAGGAGGCAAGGGCGAAAGCAGTGAGACCAATTAGGAGGCTTTGGCCATCACCTAGATGCAGGGTTGCTGTGACTTGGCCCAGGGGGTCGCCATGGAGGGGTGAGAAATGACCAGATCCTGAATTTACTTTGAAGGAAGAGCCAATGGGATTTGCTGACAGATTCGATCTTCTCTGTAAGCCTTTCAACTCCCAGAAGAGCACCTTGCACTAAAAGGTGCCTGATAAATGTTTGCTGAATGAATGGAGTAAACATGTGCATAAATGAAGTATTCAAATAACTTGGACCCTAGTGAGGGGGTTGGGGTTGAATTTGATTAGAGGAAAAGGGCCTACCTCTTACATCTCAGTCTCTCTCCTGGGGCTAAGTTTCCTTACCTACTAGAAACTCATTAAATATTTGTTGAATACGTGAATAAACGAGTTAATTAAAATGGGTGTGCAAGACCGGGGAGCTTGTTCTGATTTCCAACTTGAATCCCCAGCAGATAGGCATTGGGTCTGGGGGATTTTCTTCTCTATAGCCCCTGTCAGAGTAGCAGGGGTGAGCCTGGGCTTCCTAAATATCGTGAAATAGTGCCAATGCTGAGGTCCCCATCAGACTGCCCAGAAAAGGGCCCCCTGCTTCTCAGTGGTTGGAAGATGAAAAATACTTTCTAAGTGCTTAAGTGTCATCATCATTACTAAATTGCTGTAGGAATAAAAATTCAGTTTATACTATTGAGGATCATTAAACTCTCTTCTGAATCTGATGCCAAAATTGAAATAATTGGCTCGTCGGTGGTGCAACATGGAATATAGCTACATTGGCTGTGGAGAAAAGTGTTGCCTCAACGTGAAGGATGGAACGGGAACTTGGGTAGGTAGATTGGTTTTGTTGGCAAAGTATTGCTATGTTGCAATTACAATTGACAGCACAGATCATGATTTAAAATACTTGGAGCACAAATTCAAGTTGCAGGAAAATAAATGGATTTTGCAATTAGACAGGAGATTTTAGTCCATTGGATTTTCCAAAGCATGGTTAAATTCTGTTTCGAGAGGTCAACTGCAGATCAGAAATACGGATATCCAGGGCAGAGAAGGCACTAAACAAGAACAAAATAAATAACAATAATAATTGATTGAACTACAGTCTAAGAACAAAAGATGTGTTTAAAATGAAAATCATTACTCACAGATGCTGAAGCACAAACCCAGACTGATTCAGTGCTGACTCTAAGGTACAAGAGGGACCCGCTGGGTGATCATATCACGAACCTGCAGATGCTAATGCTGACCTGTTTGGGGGGTGGGGTGGGTTAATTAGCTGCCGGTTGTAAAGCATTATTGCCTTGCTGAGTATTATTATTTTAATAAAAGAGGCTCATGAAAACGTCTCTGGTGGTAACTCATGAAGAATCATTTTGAGGACAAGAGTACTCGTACATCATTCCAAGTGCCGCCTATGTATTTGAGTATCAACAAAAAATTTACTGTTTAAACATAAATCTCTGGAAGAAGTTGAAGTTAATTAAAAAGGTTTAACAGCATATGCATTAGTATTAGCCCTGGCCCTCTTTAGCATGAAAGGAAGGAAAGGAAATAAAACAAGGTGTGTGAGGAAGCAGTCAATGTAGGCATTTAATTAAATGTGGTCCAAAGCATAGGTAAAGACACCACCTTATCTGCCATTCAGTGCGAGGAGAGAGAATGGGAGGCAGGGAAATGTTCTCTGGAGAGCTGTGTGTGTTTTTAATTAACAAAGGCTTTGAGAGTCCTTTTACTTTTTTTCTTTTTTCTTTTAGAAACCAATCATTTCACCTTATACCATGATGTCTTCTACCCAGATGTGGGAGGTCTCTAACCAAACACTGTAGCCCAGTTCAAATGTATTTTCTCTGATTTATGCCCAACTATTACTCATAGATTGGTTCATTCACATCACAAATATTTCTAGATCTCTCACTCTGTGCAATGCAGGGCACTCTACAGCCTGAGGGGGCTGCTGTGATGGTTTGGTCTTGACTCACAGTGGAGTGAGAAAGACTGGCATACCCATCGTCAGCACTGTGTGGTAAATGCTCCAGGAGAGAAAAGTATTTGGGATTTTAGGACCACAGATGAGAACGCTAGAGGTCTATATAAAAACTAAACACTGCAATTGGTCCAAGACTGCAGCCGCATAGAAATCAAGTTGGGGAGATTTTGTCGCTTTTAGATCCTCATGACATTAGTCTGCAGGCCTCCGCTTTCTAGTCCCACTCTATCTTCTCCCAATTTTTTCCTTCATAATGACCCAGACTGTACCTCTCCTGCACTAGCTAGAAATGAATATGTCCTGTTCATTTCATCTCTGCTCAGTTGTTCACTCTGCCATTGACTGAAATGCTCTTCCCCTTTCAGTTCCACCCTATCCCTCAAGGTTCACCCCAAATCCACTTCTTCCAGGATGTGGATCTTAACTTTCCTGGACTTCTATGTTTGCCATTTGTCAGAAGGGTTGATCAAAGGCACCAGACATGAGCTGTATGCATTTTAGCATTTAAAATATTTGCTCGCATTGCCTGAGCCCGCGGGTTCGAGACCTGCCTGGGCAACTTGGCGAGACCTCATCTCTACAATAAAGCAAAAAATTAGCCGGGCACGTGGTAACGCGTGCCTGTAGTTCCAGCTACTTGGAAGGCTGAGACAAAAGGATGGCCGGAGCCCAGCCGGGAGCGGCCACTGCACTCCAGTCTGGGCGACAGAGTGAGACTCCAACTCAAAAAATATATATGTATTTGCTAACTTTGTAACCTATTATCTATTTCATAGATACTCTTTGACTCTCCAACTGAAGACTTTAACTCTTTGAGGCATTTAATAGGAAAGCCAGAAATGTATCCTGTATATTGCTTTCTCCAGACCCATTTTTATTTCAGCCCTGTGCTCCAATAATCCCATCCATTATACCATCTCTTTATTCTTCTCATCTGCAAGTTTTCTGGACATGACTTCATCTTACTCTAGGACTTTAGTACCAAGCCCTCAGTAGCCCCTCCCCCTGCCATGCCTTCTACCCATATCAGCTCTGACCCATCTCACCTGCTTCATTCTTTGTGACTTCAGACCCTCCAAGGCCTCTGACTTATTCAGTCCCTAGCCATCTTCACTCCAGTGACCTGTATCTCTAACTCATCTACATCTTGAAACTCAGAACTACTCAGAACATCCAAATCCAATTGTCAAAATTTTTCTCTGTCCTTACCCATTTTCTCACTCCCTCTTGATCTGTTTTCTGATTTTCCCTTGGCCTTTAGTCTTTCCATTCTTTCCTATTCTCCCACTTCCCTCCCTGGCTTCACCATCTGAACCCAATGGCCACACATTTTCTTCTGCTGTTGCTAACACTCACCTGTTTGGTCTTGTACTTGATTATCCAGTCCTCAATTCTCAGAACCCACTAGTCACTGGATCCACTTCAATCTAGTATGCTAGTCCCATAAACCAAGAGTCATTTTAGCCCTTTCTCAATCACATCCTTCCCCACACTTCCAGCTATTACTCCATAAAGATGACTTCACATCCTTATCTCCAACTCTAGACCATGGTCTGAACTGTAGATACATAGTTCTAGTTATACTGAGCATCTCTACTTGAGTTTTCTTCAAAGTCCCTAACTCATCATCTATAGCATAGCTCATCTTCCTCAAGAAACTCTTGCCTCTTTTCTGTGTCCCATGAACTATAGCTGACATCATGGTTATCTCATTTATCTCTTACTACATGCTCAGGGTCAGCTTTGTTCCTTTCTCTCTCACTCTCTCATATCATTGGTCACAGTTCCTAATGACTCTGTTTCCCTTTCTTTCATTTCTACTATCTTTGTTAAAATCCTCATTTAATCTTACTGTTGTCTCCAAACTCTTCTATCTCCAATTCATCTCCTGTAGAATCCTGTTCACTAATTGCCACATTTATCTTCCTAAACCACAGTTATGCCTTCTCTGAAATCTCTAATGATTCGCTTTTGCCTAAGGATCGAGCTCATATCCTTAGCATAGTAATCAAGGCTTGCATGACATAGCCTCAGCTTACATCTTCGGTCCTATTTCCTACTAACCACCCTACCTGAAGTGTAACCTCCTCTTTTCCACCTCACTACTCATGTTCTTTCCTCTGTCTGAAATAACTTCCACCTATACATGTTAAAATCCTCTTCATCCTTCAAGATCATCTCAAATATCATTTCTGCTGTAAATTTTAGCCCAATCTTTTCAACTGTTGATTAGCTCTCCTCTGTTTCCCTAACATTTTTATTTGTAATTTATTTGTTTAATAAATGTTCATTTGTTGAGCATCTATGTACCAAGAACTTTAATATACATTATATTCCTCTTTAATCCTCATGTTAATGCTATGAAATAGCTATAATTAATATTCTTGTTACAGAAACAAGAAAATTGAAGCTAAATGTGTTTAAATTTTTTGCCTAATATTGTAGAGTTAGTAAGTGGTAGAGCCAGTTTTCAAAACTTATTCCAGGCCTTTTCATATCAGTCTTGATTTGCCTCTTCTTTAGACCATATGCCTTACATTGGATGGATGGATGGATGGATGGATGGATGGATGGATGGATGGATGGATGGATAAAAGGGAGGAAGGGAGGGAGAGAAGATAGGAAGGGGAAGGAAGAAGGAAGGAAGGAAGGACGGAAGGAAGGAAGGCCCACATGCCTTTTTTTAACCACTCTACATTGTAGGATCCTTGAACTCAGGAGACATGTTTCACTCATCTTTGAATTCTTCTAGCCAGACAGAGAGGAAATGCTTGATAAATTTTTACTTTGTTCAACCAGATGTATAATTTAGAATTTTACACATGCAAAATCATAAACCTGGAAGATACATAAAGACATTATTTCACCCATCCTCTGCCTTCAGAAGACATTCTATGCTACTTTCTGGCTCTAGCCTACCAGTTTTGTGTCATTACCCCCTACAACTCCAATCTGTCCATAACCACTTGCCTTTCCTGTAAAATGCTCTTGACTTTTCTGAGGCTTCTTCTTTGCTCCTGGCCTACTTCTAGGATGTTCTCTTAGAGATGGTAATCACCTAAGAAAATCAAGTATGATCTTCTTAGACTAAGAGTTTGCTTAGAAAAGGCAGAGGAAAGGGAGGAGATGAAAGAGAGGGGCAGAGTTAGCATTTTTGGTGAGTCTAGTGTGGACTAGACACACTGTAATGTGCTTTCACAGAGAGGCAATTTTACTCCCCTCTTATTCCCTATAGGAGTTCTAGACAAATGTAATGTTATCTTCCAGGAAGGCATTGCCTAGTATGGGCATAACCACGATGTTTACAGGGAGACTTGGCACAAACAGAGTCTCTTGCTGGTCTCAGAAGAGGAAACAGTGAGAACTAATCACCAACCCCAGTGAGACTGGTGCAGGAAGGATTTTGAAGTTGAAACTTGAAGGCGAGAAGGCATCTGTCAAAAATCTATCACATGGCATGCTAACAAGACTGTGGGAGTTCCCCCCTTCCTGTGGGTTATGGAGATCTATCCTTTTCCAAAGTACCTCTTGCTCTCCATGAGCAGCACAGCAGCTGCCTCACTGGGATCTGGGCTTCATCTAAAGTATCTGCACATTTATGAACATTTCAGGAAGAGGCTCCTGTCTACTGGACACCTGCCTTTTGTATGAGGGAGAGAGGATCTTTTCACAACTGTCACTTGGAGCTGCAGAGTTGACACTCTTGCCCTAAGAAAGAGTGGAAGTTAGGAATGTGCACCTCCAAGTAAGGAGACTATGATGGGGGTTTCAGTGAATATTGCATGGTTCTATGTGGAGCTGAATTCACTCTGAGTTCTCAAATATCCAATAAAGTAACATATAAATGGATCACACTATTAAATGTGGTAGGCCCTCTGAATGCAAAGAGAGAAAGAGGGGGAAAGAGAGAGAGACTTTTAACAGCAATAGGGAAATGCAGCTAGCTAGGGTTGGGGGACAGAGATTGTGCAGAACCAACCTCCTTTGAAGAAGCCAAGAGGCCCTTGTTGGATACAGCCTGTAAATGACTTGGTGAGACCCCACTGGCTGGAATTTTCTTTGCTTGCGGTCTAGGTGGGAATAGAAATTTTCTCCCTTCCTGTTGTTACTAGTATCAAAGGTATCCCTTTACCTCATATTTTTGTAGCCGGAGTCTGTAAGCTCTACATGACACCCTGAACCCTGATCTGGAGAGAGTGGCAAATAGCTTTGTTACCACTAAGAGGGTCCTCTGAGACAAGTCCTTAAGTAAAGACCCTGCTAAACCCAGAACCATGAGAAGGCTGTCTGGGCAATAAATGATGGTGGCAGAGAGAGTGAGAGGTGGTTGGCTTATGGATATATTCTGTTTCTATTTAGACAGATTAGATGTGGATGTAAAAGAAAGAGTCTAAGATCACTCCACATTTCCTGGCCTGGGTAACTGGAAGGATAAAACTGCCATTGACAAAGATGAGGAAGACTGTGAGAAGGCCAGGCTTGTGGCAGGAGATCGGGAGTTCCCTTTGGGACAGTGAAATGTGGGATACCTATTAGACACCCAAGTGGAGATGAGGACTGGGCAGTTGTATATACGAGTCTGGAATTAAGGAGATTAGTCAATCTGTGAATATAAAATGGAGAGATATCAGAGGTGTTTAAAGCCATAAAACTGAGATGAGGTCTAAGGACTCTGATGTGAAAGTCACGGAGAGGAGGAAAAACCAACAAAGAAAAGTTAGTAACCTAAGAGAAAAATGACCAGAATGGAGAAGTCAGAAATATTCTTTCACACATGCCTCTACTGTGAGCTACTCCTCACACAGCATTGGATGTATCAATCCAAGGGTCCCATGTTCATCCCAAGATTCAGAAAGAACTATGTGAAATAGCAGCAGCAATATGAGAGGGTGTCTCTTTAAGATCAAGCTGTGTCGTTCAGACTAAGTGCTATGGGGTGTATTAATCTGACTGCTGGACCCCCTTAGTCACACTTTTCAGGTACAGGCAGCCCAGAAGGAAAAAGCTGACTTAATTCACAGGCCAAATTCTTCCCTCAGATCTATGCATGTAATATATGCAGGGAGCAGATTGGAATGCTTTTGATGTTGCTAATCTGAACCGACAGTCTGTTTGTTAGTTCCAGTTGAGGATGCCTTTCAATTTTGTGTGTATGTGCATGTATGTGTGCGTGTGTGCCCATGTGTGTGTGCGTGTGTGTGTGTGCGCGCTTGCACTTTGTGTTCAGTCAGTCTTGATAGCTTCCTTTCCCAAACCAAAATGGGACCCCAGGATCCCTACCTCCCCACTGTCCATGTCTATTCCTCAGGGTGGCCCAAGCCAGTCTCCACTCTACAAATGACAGGAGCTCTCGGAGACTACTCCACAGCTGAAGGAAAGTGATGGAAAATCATAGAGCTTCTGTGCCTTTTTTTTTTAAGTCCTGTGCAGGGCAAAATAAAACAGTAATAGCTTGGGAAGGTGGGAGATTAATTGCCTTCTCTGGGCACGTTCATTTCATATTCATTGTCACAGTACTGATCGTAATGAAGTTATTTAGTATTCATGCAGATGTCACATCAAGTTCCTCCGTAGATGTTTTACTGTAATTTAGCATAAGTTAATGGATATCTATATTAAAGTGTTCCCAATTAAGCAAGTGGCCTTTCTATTCTACAGGCCGGATTGGATTGGATGGCCATGAAGTGTAAGCAAGCTAAGCCTTCTCAGATCCTAGCCGCAGAGGTCAAACCTGAAATGAGTTTAGCTCCTTCTTGCGTCTATTTCACAAGAATCCTAGTGGCTCAAAAATAACTTTGTAATTGACTGATCCAGACAGATGAGTTGGAAAGTGGGTGATTGATGGGCCCAATATATTTGAACAAAATCAACACCAGGGAGAATACTAATTGTACAAGGCAAGCCGGCTAGCAGAGTGAACAGAAGAATAGAGTTGGGATTAGCTGATCACATCTCCAGCTTGCAGAGCCCTGAGACTTTCCAGCAACTGTCCTGGGATGCAATTGGTGCTTGTTTAGCATCTGCCTTCTGAACTCTCCTGGATTAGAAGCTGCCACATTGGAAATGGTTTATTGAGCTCTGTGGAAGTTACTGTTAGAGGCTTAAGGGATTGGGTTCCATTAAGAAAATACAAACAAGTTTTAAATGAGGTTTGGTCAGGGAAAGGAACTTTTTTCCTTTATGCTTACCCAGAAGTAGAAAAAGAAAAGGACCAAAAAATCCAAACAGAAATACAAATAGCTGCCTAGGCCTTCACTGGAGATGGGACTGATTCTGTCAATACATAAGGTTTCTTTTTTTAAATGTTATCAAAAGGTCAGAGCCAGTGGCCTTTGAAGGCAAATCTCATCTGACAGGTGGCCCTCCAGAGCTTAAGTCTCCAGATCTATTAGCACTGAAGTGTTTCTTTTGACTGGGCTTCAGGATGATTGGGGGCTGGCCAAGTCACAAAGAAACTGCAGACTTTGCCAATGCAGCCTGGGACTGGAAGACACCAGTAGGACAAAGAGAGATTCCTCCTAAATTACTTGTGAATCTTAATTCCTCCAATAAAAAAATCATTAAACTGCACTGTCCAGACCCCAGAGATATAGTGGTAAGCAAAACAGAGCTTATAGGGTGTTGAAAAGGAGATGGGTAATTAATCAATATCCAAACACTGTGCCTTCTGTCACTGGAGCCATGGAGAGACTTGGGTGATGCTTCAGTCACCAGCTGGCTCTTGGAGACTGAAGATCTTTCATCTAGTGGTCCCCCACAGCAGCAACCTTCTCACGAAGATTCCTATGCTAAATGAATTTCAAACCCTCAGGCTGGGCTCCCATTCACTAAGGCTGATCCAACTGGCCACCAAATGACTGCAGTGATGAGAATATATGGGGTAAGTGAGAAAAAGATAAGGAGGAAGAATTACCCACAGAATGTGGGGCTATCCTCCCCAGTCCATCCTAAGATAAAATGGCTGCCCCTTCAGCTGAGTATTAACCTTTTTGTTAATATTGCTCTACGTTCATGCAGTGATTATTTCTTTATCTTGTATAGATCCTGTGAGCCCCGTCGAGACTTAGGGTCGAATATAGAACAATTCATGTGGTCTTGGGGTTAGGTGAACAAGAGAGTTGGTGAAACAGAGAGAGTTCCTGAGCTCCCTAAGGAGAAGATTGACTTTAGTTATAGTTAGAGGGCAAACAAGTTTCATTTTTCCAACAATAGGAGGTGATAGAATGAAAGAGGAATGCTGTAGAACTTTACAATGACGTTTCTATTCCAATCTCTCTGGAGTGTTTTAGGAACATTCTATTAAGAGAAGCTGGGATTACCTAAATGTTCTAAGTTCTGTCAGTACTAAACCCCAAAGCAAAGCCCCTTATTATTTCCTGTTCTTAGCTCCTCATTCCCTGGAAATTACAATACTCACCTCAAAATTTGAGTAAGTACAACTTTTATAAGATTTCAGAGTTTACTCACTCTTAATATCACACATGTGCCAGTGAAAGCAAGCTGTAAAGCTAACTTCTTTGTTCCTCAGGCTTTAACTCAAGTGTCCCCCCTCCTGAGATGTCCCTTTCTGCCCACTGACTCAAATATCCTTCCTCATGCTCCCACTTGGCTCTTAGCGTGTTTTACACTGTACTGTGACCATCAACTTATTTGCTAATCTTCTCAACTCTCATGTGTATGTCGCCAAAGCCCAGTGCTAGGCTTAGTACTTTGTAAACATGCATGTTTACTGGACAGATGAACAGATAATGGATGAAGTTACTAATTATTAGTTTTTGCTCAGGAAATTTCTTCTCTGCATTTTCATTCTTTTTTAAGTGAACAATCTGTTGAGGTAGCCCACCTTAGAGAGAGAAATAGGTCCACCATTCTCCAAGTGGGATTTCACTGGCCCAGACATCATTAGTCGTTTTTATCAGGATTTTTAGATGTATGTCATTTTTTCCTCTGAATTGAAAGAAGCCTACAGGTGAAATTTGCAATAGGACAAGCTAACTAATTGTGCTTGCCTGGGTTCTGGACAAATAGGCAGAGGCTTGGGCAGGAAGCTGGAGAAGGGAAGGGAGGAGAGTGCCCAAAGTCTGACCTGTAGTGCTAAGCAGGAAACATGGCACCTGCAGCGGGAATGAGAGACCAAGGGCCAGGGGAGGGTAAGACAATGTTGGCAATGGCATTTGGAACATGCAGAAGAGAGAAGGAGTGAGAAAAGGGTGATTGCTACATGATTCACTAATCTTGCTACTGCTAATTACTGAATTTTCCCAGTTACTCTGAAACCAGCCCATATGGAAATCAAAACTCAGCACACCAGTAAGGAAATTCTGTTCTCCACCTCCAAAAATAGGTCCAGCTACAAAACCTACTTATGTCTACGCTTTTCAGAGTCTGTGACAAGATGAATATGGCAGAGTGGGGGAGTAGAGGCTGAGTCATCCTGGAAAGGAGGTAACTCACCATCCTGTTTCTACCCACCCCAAGCAGACTTCAAGACCAGTGGAGGAAGGAAGGGTACTATGAAGTGCCCTCCCTCCTAGGTGCTTTCACGTGTCTTTTCTTTCTATCCCTCAGTAATGCTATGGTGTTGGTGTCACTTTCCTTGTACTGGTGTGACAATGAGATTCAATGACGTTAGGTGTTTTGCCTAAGATTACACAGTAAGTGGTTAAACCAGGACTCAAATTCATGTCCAGATCATCTTAACTTCCAGTTGGTGCTATTCCTGTATCCCCCACTGCTCTGAAGAGGCAAAAGGATTTAGCTTAGCTCCTCAGGTCAAGGTCATATACAGCAGCAAAACAAAGATCCCAGGCAGATAAGGCAGATACGAAGACCAAGAGAGACCAGCACAGGTAAATGTGCTGAAAGCTGAACGAGCAGCAGTGCTGGGTCCCAGAGAGTAGTGCAAAACACAAAATGCTGTTATAAACATCAGAGAGCAGTGATATCTGGGAGTCAGGATGAGGTAAAGAAACTCAAGTTTCTGTAACACAAACCTGACATGAAGGCAGAGCTCCCACATTTTTCTAGCAGGTTAATTCCAGGGTTTAGCCATTACTGAGCCCTCAAAAGAACAAGTTCCTGAAGGAGAAAAGAGGAAGACACTCATTTATAGGCCATCTGTTAAATGCCAGGAGCTGCTTACATTAATCCTCAATTTTATCTGCCCAACTCTTTGGAGGGGGTATTTTTTCCATAGTAAGCAAAGATAATTAGCTTGAGAATAAAAATAGCCATTGTGGTCTACAATTATTGAGTGCCTAGTACCCATCATACCCTGGGTCTACCTTGAGTATTTATTATCATATAACGTAAGGATAGTGCTATTGCTCTTCCCATTTTTACAAATGAGGAAACTAAAATTTAGAATTCTATGTGACTTTCCTAAGACCCAAAAAATAAGTAACAGAGTTGAGTTGTAGCCCCATGTCTGTCACACTAAGGGAGCTGGCTTTTGGGAGCAGACTTTAACTTAGGGACATCCCAGTTTTATAGGACTCACATCACTTCCTCCACTGATCCTTCTCACTGCCCATAGGCCTACCAGCCTTTCCTGTGTCTTAAAAAAAAAAAAACCAAGTTTTTCCTCCAGAATGGTTTATTGTTTTCAGGTTGGGAGTGAGAAACAAAGAAAGATGTTTTAGAGAAGAAGAGCAGGGTCACTCACCCCTAGACCACACTTTGCTGTTTACCAAGTATTTTCATACCCACTGCCTCTTCAGACTCTCACAATACTTCCTGAGGTAGGTAGAACAGGGATTTACAATCCCATTTTACAGTAAGGAAGCTGAGACCCAAGAGGTTTGGAGACTTGACCAGATAGCCAGTTGATGTCAAAGCCATGTCTTAGACTAGGTCTGTTTGACTCCAGACCTAAGATCTCTGGTCCCTCTGGGCTGGCAAGAGGGCTCATTACTGGGGGTGTACAATGGGAGCCTAGCCTCCATCCTTCTCCACCCTGTCTCCTCCTCCCTGCCATCAACCACAATGCAGACTCTCAGCCTCACTCTCCCATGGCCCAGGATTTTGGAGGTGCTGAGTGTCTTGGAGTCATCCAACAAGTACAGCCCTCTTAATGAGGAAACTTCTCTGCGCTCTCTCATCCTAACATAACCCTGAAGTCTAACCCCTGTATATATAATTCACCTATATTGGGACCAGGGAGGAAAATCCTGGAGATCATAATTTGCTCTGGACACGAAGGAGCTATCCTTCTGCCCTTGAGAGAAGTACCAGGCACTTCCCTTGAACACATTTAAAAGGGACACCCTTCTGCAGGAGGCAATGCATGCATTTGCTGTGCCTGCCTAGAGGTGGAGCTGTCCAACCCAGACTCGCTGCTGACCCCTTGGTTGGATTCAAGGTTCAGTTCTGCTTACAGAACAAAAGGTCAATCCTTAAAAAACAAAAAAAGGGCCAGGCATGGTGGCTCAAGCCTGTAATCCCAGCACTTTGGGAGGCTGAGGGGAGGGGACTGCCTAAGCTCAGGGGTTCAAGACCAGCCTGGGCAACTTGGTAAGACCTCATCTCTACAATAAATAAAAAAATAAGCCAGGCATGATAGCGCACACCTGTAGTTCTAGTTACTTGGAAGGCTGAGATGGAAGGATTGCTGGAGCCCAGCAGGTCGAGACTGCGGTGGCCAAGAGTGTGCCACTGCACTCCAGTCTGGGCAACAGAGTAAGACTCCAACTCAAAAAAAAAAAAAAAAGTGTACTCTGTGCTCTCTCTCACACCAGCATTACTCCTAATGGAGAAGTGTATGGGCAAGTAGATCCCAGAAGCTGCCAACTGTCAACTGAGTGGAGCAACTCTAGCTTAGGGCCATGTGAAGTGCTATGCTGGCTTTCTTCCCTGGTGTATATACCTTCCCCTTCTACTCTCCTCGTCCAGTCAGCCCCCTTGGAGAACAGAGAGGGCATAATGGAAAAAGCAGCAGCAAATGCTACAAGGAGGGCCCAGACCAGTAGCCTAGGGCTGAGGATGGCTATTTTTGGAAAGCTGATTGCAGGGAGCAAGTGGTCTGGACTGGGGGCAGAGGAGGACTTGGTGAGGGAGAACTGTATTTCACCCAACATGCTCCCTGCCAGGTGTAGTCAGCACAATGCTAGTCAAGGGACATGATTCCATTTAAGACTTTTTTGAGGAAACAGGCAAGCCCTAAACCCTGGAGACCCAAGAGTCAAGTCTCGTTTTCTCCATGAAGCCCTTCCGTCCTCTCCAGCCCAGGAGATCCTTCCTCTTAACTCCACAGAGAGTTTCTCTGAGTCCATCAGCTGCTTCACCTTCATCAGATCCCAGGCACCAGAAGAGAGGGGAGCAATTCACAGGGTGGCTGACAGCTATAATATTGTGATGGGTTCAACCCAGGCTTTGTAGCCATGACTCTGGGCTCTGTCATGTGGAGAACAATGGCACCTTCCACACTCAATTATTGTGAAGACTGCAGGGAACAATTTGTGTAAGATGTGTTATCAGTGTCTGGCTCAAAGTAGGTGCTCAACTAGTAGCTCTTGCTGCTCTCACCATTCAGGGAAAGTAGAGAAGAGTCTGATTCCATTCTACTCAGAGCCTTTAGTACCTATGACTAGTACAGTATAGACAACACACTCATCTGCATGCAAATTGACCTTCAACACTGGATCACCCCAGAACAGGAGACCATGTTCCCTTCCAACTAGAGCTTTGGAGGAAGCCAAGCCTGATGCCAAACCGGGTCCCTAGGGTAAGAGGGAAGGATATCCCAGTACACTCAGGTCTCATTCATGTGCAGTAGATCATACTTTCTGAAGAGGTGGAAGGAGAAATGGTATATGAATAGGGACACTGCTGTGGGAACATGACTAAACCATGAAAAACAAAATCTCTGTTGGGCATATTCTTCCTGTTCTTTTCATATCTACACCATAGATGGGATGCCAGCACCCAGGTTCTGCCTAAATAAACATATTTACTGGTACAAAAATATACACTGATGCATAATGAAAAAGGAGGACAAGATAGTGTTTGTCCTCATCCATTTATGTTGCTATGAAGGAATGCCAGAAGTTGGGTAATTTATAAAGGAAAGAGGCCTCTTTGGCTCGTGGTTCTGCAGGCTTTACAAGAAGTATGATGCCAGTATCTGCTTCTGGTGAGGGCTTCAGGAAGCTTCCACTCAGGGCAGAAAAGGAAATGGAGCCAGCATGCACAGATCACAAGACAAGAGAGGAAGCAATAGAGAGGGAGATGAGTGCCAGTTTCTTTTCAATAACCAGTTCTCACTGGAACTAAGGGTGAGAACTTACTCCTGAGAAAACAGCACCATTCATGAGGGATCTGCTTCCATGATGCAAAAACCTCCCACCAGGCCCCACCTCCAACACTGGGAATCAAGTTTTTACATGAGACTTGGCAGAGCAAAACTATATCCAAACCACAGAAGCGTTTAAACTAAACTTACTGGATTTTAACTGCTAAAGAGTAATTTTTTTTTAAAAGTTTAGATTTCAAACTTTTGGGGCATAGGGTAAAGACTGATGAGGAGTGATCAGTATGTTCCTTTCACCAATGACCAACATGCAGTTAAGGAGGCTTGTAGAGAAAAAAAATATATAAGTGGGAGCTGTCCAAGGTGCTGAGAACAGACCTCTGTACCCTCAGTGCTCAGAGCACCTGAGGGTAGAAATGAGGAACTCAGCTAAGTAGCAGGCTTGTCCAGAACTGAACAGCTGGAGACAGAAGCTGGATTCAGAAGGATTGAAAAGGATTACAACATAGGGAAACACAGAGACTCCTACCTTCAGCAGGAGGTATCGACCCTGCCACACACTGCAACTGTAATTGCCTCCCTGCAGAGAGTGTGTGCCCAGGTCAGCTCACACCTGTGGCGAAGTGGACAGCTGAGCTGCAGGTGTTCTGCCCTTGAGTGGACATACCAGGGACTTGGACAAAATGGAAGACAAGGGAGATTGCACTGCAACAATGTGAGCAAACTTTCAAATAGGCGTCACAAGGACTCCCGCCAGGTTGGCCAAGGGGCCTGGACATGCTGCTCACCCATACTCCCTGGCATCCACTACCCCTCCCTTCATCAGGCCCTTCCCAGGGCTGCTTTGTGGTCAGGTCAGAAAAAAAGCAGAAGGGGCTGGCAGCAGGGAGGAGGGTGAGCAAGAAAGGAGCAGAGTCAAGAAAGTGGATGCTCAGCGCTGAGAAGGGGGGAACAAAAAGGCAATCTGAGTTATTGCCAATATGTCAGTCACAATTACTCACTAGCGAGAAAAGTAATAAAGTTACATTATTCACACATTATGTGGAACAAGCTATTCAGTTCTGCCTTCCTCCGAGCCAAATATTGTGATAATTTTAGAGATCATAACTTAATTGAACAATGAATTAATAATCTCATGTGTGGACATTTTCCTTTTGTATGTATGAACCAAAAAGCCTGAGGTTTTCTTCCCATTCTCTGGGCCACACCACATTCAGTGAAACAACACACACACAAATTTCTCACCTCAGGGAGAGACCCACAAGGGGGCAATTCTTTCTATATCTGGGGTTTCTTTAGCCTGGAATACAAACCCTGGTGAGACAAACACAGCTATGTAACCATAAAGCATTGCTTTACCTCCATGGTTCTCAAAGTGTGTGGTCTGCAGGCCAGCAGCATCAGCCTCACCTAGGAATTTATTGGAAATGCAGATTCTTGGTTCCCACTAAGACCTCCTGAATCAGAAACTCTGGTTATGGGGCCTAGCAACTTGAGTGATAGCCTTCTAGCTTATTCTGGTGTCAAGTAAAATTTGAGGGCCCCAGCTTTATATAAAGTCTAGGTGGCCTGGACCCCAGGAGTAATGGATTTTTGGGGTTCTGGAAAGCCAACCCTCCCCCTAAATGGCCCAAAATCAGAAAGTAATGATATGACCATAAGACTAGGAGTCAGGAATCCAGGCTTTCACCAAGCTCTCCGACTTGGGAGAAGTTACAGAACCTCACAGAGCTTGTTCATCTGCAAAATAAGTATAACAATTCCTGTTTTCTGCAAGATTGTTGTAGGGATAAAATGAGCTAATGGATTTGAAAGTGCTTTGAAAGCTACAAAGTGCTAACAAAAGTAAGGGATTGTTATGATGTCAACACAGGAAAAGGCTGTGACAATGTGACATGTACTCCTGCTACACATGCAAATCATCTCGGGGTGAATTGGTCCTGCCTGCGCCTACCTCACACTCCTACCCTAGGGTTTTTTCTCCTCATCTCTCTCCTTCCTACACACACAGGTCTGCCTGCTCTGAGCTTGGCTAATGGAAGTGTGGCTTATGGGGGGAAGAGACCTTCTGATTCTCCATATGAACAGTTTCAAGTTGTCTGTGAATAGGTGCCTTGAGTTGGGGTTTGAGAGCTCCAGTGTTAGTGTCATACTGCCTGCTTCACACCCTAGCTCTGTCATTTACCCATTATGTGGCCCTCAGTAAGCCACTCAGTCACTCTTTGACTCAGTTTCCTCACATGGAAAATGGCAGTGACAGTGGAACATGCCTGCAAGAGATCTGTAAGGATGAAATGAGATGAGATTTGCACATTCTGGCACCTAGATGTTGCTCAGTACGTAGCAGAATGAATGAATGAACAAATGAGAGCATACGGACTGATTGCACAGACAACCCAATGAAGAGTGAAAATTAAGTAGCTACTGTGTCACTGTGTAGGAGAAGAAAGTTCCGTTTCATAATTTGGTATGGAGAACACTGGTCAGAGCTGGAAGCTGACACTTTGTAAGGACTAGGGGAGAGTGTCTTTCTCTCCCAGTCGGTCAGGGGCCTACATTTGGGGTGGAATGGGAAGGAAGGGAGGAAGGGAAGGAGAAAGGGAGGGAGGGAGGGAAGGAGGGAGTTAGGGGAGGGGGAAGGGAGGGAGGGAGAAGCCTGTATAGTGCAGCTGGTCACAGTGTCTTCCAAAGGGCAGTCTCACGTTGTCAAGTGACCATAGGTGGGAGTCCTGACTAGAGTCCAGTGTCCTGTTGGGTCAAGAACCATAACCTAAACATCAGGCAAAAGGGTCAATCAGGCATCAAAAACAAGCTCCTAGGCTAGGAGTGAGGCATGCTTCTAAAAGTTCAGGACCTGAGAGTGAGGCACAAGCAGGAGAAGCTTTATCTCCTAAGCCAAGATCAGAAGCCCTACTTAGGGGCCAGCTCTAGGCAGAGGTGGGAGGTCAATCATCAATGGATAAGAAAGAGAGGCCAGGCTCGGTGGCTCAGCCTGTAATCCCAGCACTTTGGGGGGGCCAAAGTGAGTGGATCGCCTAAGCCCACAGGTTTGAGACCAGACCAGACAACTTGGCGAGACCTCTCTCTACAATAAATCAAGAAAGTTAGCCAAGTGCAGTACTGCACACCTGTAGTTCCAACTACTTGGAAGGCTGAGGCTGAAGGATCGCCAGAGCCCAGCAGGTCGACACTAAGGTGGCCGTGAGCGTGCCACTGCACTCCAGCCTGGGCAACCTGACTGGCAGTTCATGTACCTGAGTGGAGTCTGTCCTGGTCCAAGGTCAAAGTTCTACTCACTTCTCCACAAGATCCTTGAAATCAGGTCTTTGTAGTGAACAGGGAACAAATTTTAAAAAGGAGCAAGGAACAAAAGGGAGAGTAATTTCCATCAATTGTAGAATACCTGCTTTAATTATTTGCTAAATGTTAGCTGGGGAGAACATGTCCCTGAAATTCTAGTCAAGTTACTCAACTGCAGTGGCCTTGTCTATAAAATGAGAATAGCACCATAACCCAGACGAATACATGTTGGGGAGGAATGAAATCCCTCTCCCACCTTATTCCACACACAGAGAGGGCTTCTCTTCCACCCTACACAGACCTTTAGGGAAGTCCAAGGATTGTCACTGGTTCTTGGGAAGCAAACTCAAGGGCACTTTTCCAAAGCCAACCCATTTGTGTGGAAATGGACATTTCTTACCTACAAGACTGCATTCTGCTTCACATCAGATCTGGGACCCCAGGAGCAACCTGGAGCCAACAGGATTCCCCTGACCATATGTCTAGTGAGAAGGAGTGGTCTGAAAGAAAACAGGTGATTCTGTTAGGATCCTGGCAGAAAACAGACAACACACTCAAATGGAGTAATCTGGAGAGTTTAATAAAGGGACTGTTTACAAGGTTGTGTTCAGAGAGGAACAAGGAATAATATAGTACCCTGGGGCTAGAAAGAGTAACAGCCCATAATACCTCAAGCCTGCAGGGTTGAGGGAAGAGAGTAAGTAATAGAACCAGGAAGGAGGGAATCATTTGGAGATGGTGCCTTGTCAAGGCACTGTGAACTTTAGTCAAAGGACACAACCTGAGATGATCCCACAGAGAATGAGCCAAGAGAGTATTGTGCAACCTCATTTTCCTACTGCCTCCCAAGTCCTGCCAAGGCCTCCTCGGGGGCCAGACCCATTGAAAACGTATGGCAAGAAAGTCTACTGCTGGAGTCCACACAGCTCATATTCCCAGGGCACAGGGCAGGGTGGATATGGATCTGGGGGAGAGCATGGAAGGCATCCAGTGAACAATCACTCCACCCTCAGAGAGAGCCATGCAAGGCCCCTTTCACAGCTGCTCTGGCTCCCCACTCCATATAGCCATTTGGAAAGAAAAGTATCATGAGAGGCCCCAGAAACACCCCTTTGGCCCAGAAGTCTCCCAGCTGGCTCCCCTGCCCTCCCCCCAGAGCCTCACTACAGGAAGCTCATGAGGCTGGCAGCTGCCACTCATTCATGAGCCCTCTTGGATCCCCGCTGTGCTTCCTGGGGTGCGGACATCTGCTTGGCTACAGGCAGCATGGCCCTGGTCCGCCTCCACCCACATGTGCATGTCCCCTATCAAACCCACACTGTGTGCCTGTGCTAAGGAAGAACACCCAATCCCCCATAGAGCAACTTAATCAAGGGAAGTATGAGGCATACTCTTTTACACAGGCCTGGTGCAGAAGCAAGATATAAGCATCATTGGCAGGAGGGAGGAGGGTAAGCAGAGGCGAGGAAAGAGGAAAACTAAAAAGAAGCATTTTAATTAAAATCTTCAGCCTGCATTCCATGGCCAGTCACTCCTGGCTCCCATCATTAAGATGTGCCCTTTAAATGCTCATTATCAAAGATTTACAAATTGTGTGGGTTTGGTACCTCTGCAGGGCTGGGAAAGTCTGCCTTCCTGCTGCTGTCAGATGCTTTCACAACATCCTCAGTTGCTCAGACTCTACCAAGGATGGATCCTGCTCAAAAGTAGCAAACCAAGTGGGCAGTAGAGACCACGCTCTGGCTCCAGGTAGCAGCAGGCTGGACTCCAGAAAATCTGATGAACAGGGAAGATGGGAAGAGGCAAGATAGGAATGCTCAGTACCACCCTTATAGCATAGGCAGAGAGAATGATAGTCAGTTTCTATTCTCTTTGGAGACAGTGAGGGAACAGATATGCACCACCCCAAGGGAGACTTGGGTTAGACCTCAGAAGAAGGCCCATAGAAAGGTTGATAAATAGAACTAGTTATTGGGAGAAACTGTGAGCTCACTCACCATTGTTGTGTGAGCTAGTTTTTCCTGCTCAGCAGACATTCATCAGCTGCCTATGTGCTCTCATGGGTACACAGTTTAAGCACATGCTCAAAATCCAGTGGTGGGGGTAGGTTAAGGTAAGTCTACACCAGCACTGCAAGGTGGGCTTTCTGCCCCCCACAGTCCTGAGAGATGCTCCAACGGCCAGAAGAAGGGGAGTGTTTCCTTCTGAAATGTTCTCATGAAGAAGGTGAGGCCAGGCTGGGCCTCTGAGGAGGGAGAGAGTTTGAACAGGATTGGAGGTGGGGAACAGGGCTTGATATGGTAAGTGATCAGACACTGCAAGTAGGAAGCGGGTAGGAAACCTGGGAAGGGTAGATGTGGTATGTTCAGAGAACCATCACAGGACCAGTCTTAGCTGAGCAAATAATTCTTTATCCCTGATCTCCCCAGATTACAATAATGTCCTGGTTTTATTTTTACAGTATTCAGGGATTTTTATCCGTCAGAATGGTGTAGACTATGTTCTCTTTAGACCCACTCAACAAACCTTTTAAGAAGGTCAGGTTGGAATCATTCCCTTTTTTCAAATGAGGAGACTGAGACTTGCTCAGTGATGGGAGACACAGGATGAGGCTGTGTCCTCTCCATTCCTGGGAGGTTTTTCTTGCCCACGGTGCCACCCACCTCTCTTCACTACACCAGTGAGAAAGAGAAGCCTATAGTGCTCAGAGCCGAGACTTCCACTGGGTCTCGTGAGTTCTCTCTGAGCATCTGACATCCCTCTAATCCTGCCAACACCCCCCATAAAGAACATTCCTCTCCCTCCACCCTGCTGCCAATGCCATCTCCCTTCTCTCGAGCTAATGAGGCAGCAGGCCCCACGCAGGGTCCCAGTGACAGCTGCTCAGAGCGTGTTTACTGAAGCCAACCGCTGGACCTGACAAGACGTGTTAATTAGGAGATGATGTACCGTGGTAGGACACATCAGCCACATGGCAGCCGGACTGGCAGCGTCAGTCACCATGGAGCCGGGGAGGCTGCCATGACATTCTTAATTAAGGGGAAGCTTGTTCCCATCACTAGGTAACAGCCCCAGACTTGGTGAAGACACACCACTGGCTGTCCCAGCAAGGACCACCACTCTAAAACCTGCCCAAGCAATAAGGTTTGCCTAAAGGGCTGCCTGTGGGAATGCAGGCAAGGTCCCCATGCTTCCATATGGCTTTCAAGGCCCTTCACAACCTGGCTTAGCCTGCTTCTCCTTCCTTATCCACCCCAGCACTCCCGAGCGTCCTGTAGGCATCTCTCTCAAACAGGTCCACATTCACACTCTGTGCCCTGCTCCCTTGGGTTTCTCTGCCTGAAATCCCCTCATCTCTACTTCTTTCTTATATTGAAATATAACTAAAAAGTAAAAGATTCCATTCCAATTCTGCCTCTTTTTTTACTGAGAAAGTAGGATTTATTGAGAGGACAGAAAAGTTCCCACAGTGGGAGGGGACCCCAAGGGGTTGCCCCTGCCTTTTTATAAAAAACTTTGTCTCATTCTTTCATACACACACGGTCACACACTCATACATGCACACACGCACACACGCGCACGCGCACACACACCCCTTCCTTTGAAGATTCAAAATTGTGGTTATTCTTTCATGGGACCTATCAACAGGAAGGTATGCAGCAGTGTAACAATACCAGGGCTGGTTATTAAAACACTAAAATATTTTCTATTGACTGATCAGTAGTGACTATTCCGAGCTCCCTCACCCACCATGCTTCTCCTGCTATTTTCCAACCCTCCTCCAAGACACTCCCCTACTGTCCAGCAACTAAAGAGTTAATATGTGACACAGGGGAACCTCTGGGATTCAACTTTGGCCCCATGGTCCGTGTGCACATTCTGACTGACCCATACACATGCCATGTCAGTTATTGAATGTTTGACTATCAATGCTGCACATCAGTCTGATGTCTGTCCAAGTCAGCTGTGCTGTTTCCTATTAGACTACCAGACTGTTCCCCAAAGGGGCACATGGTTGCATATATGCTCAGGGCCACTATTTGGGGGGAACTTGGGCATACCCAGCCCCCTAGACTCCCTCCAAGATCCCCAACATGCTACAATATTGAGGACCTGTTTTTGCTGCTTCCAGGTCTTACTTTCCTGAGGGTCCCTCCTGGACCCAGGACTACAGGGGTAGGATAGATACCCCATATCCTTCTGCTAGCCCCTACTCCACCAGGTTTTCAATTCCAGAATCCATTCATTTAATGAATAAATATATGTAGTGCACCTACTATGTGCCAAGAAGGGGATACAAAAATGAAAAGGGCACATCTCCAACCACAGAAATCCAAATTACAATGGAAAAAGATAGACAAGAAAGCAAATAAATACAGAATAATAGTAAGGCTTTCCTATTAAAGATGTAATAAAGCGATGAGCAGTGTTCTATGGGATCTCAGAAGAACTGCTTAGAACTCTGCCCAGGAATGGTTTCCAGGGATGGAATTGTGAAACTGGCTCTTGAAGAATGTGTCTTGAGTTTTCTGAGCAGCAGGCGAGAGAAAAATGTTCTGGACACAGAGAATCCCATGTATAATATAATCAGAGGAGAAAGGACATAGAGTGGTCAGTAATGTTGAGAATGCTGGGAACAGGAGGGGCAGGAACATCACACTACAGACTGGCAGTGGGACTGTGAGTGTCACACAAGGAGTTTATCCTGGCAGCTGAGAGGGGCTGATGGAGGTCTTCATACTAAGAAGTGACAAGATCGGATTTGTCTTGTTGCAAGATAATGTAAGTGGCAGTAAGGAGAATGAATTGACGTGTAGGAAAGATTGGGCAGCCTGCAGAATTTAACTGAAATGAGATTTGTTTGGGAGTAATTGATTCCTTGCAATTACCAACCTTGAGATTTTTACAGAGACTTTTTGGAAGAAAATATTGCTTGTTTCAGGTCATATATTCAAAAAGTTTCCACAGATTTTACCTCAAGGGGATTGAAGATAGACCTGGGTAAGAAATGCTGAGAGCTGGATTGTAGTCTAGACCATGACCACTTGGCGGTATGACTTTAAGAAATTGACTTGACCTCTCTAAAGGCAATTCTTCGCAATAGGGTGACCTCCTAGGGACCAGCAAGCGGCTACGATGGGAGTTAAAGATGCCTGTGCTTTCCAATAATCAGTGATCTTTGTGATGAGTGACTAGAAAATGCTGTCAACAGCCCTCGCCCCACCATCCTTTCTTGAGAAAGGGCAGGCTACCTCCCCCAGGCCTGGGTCAGTATCCAAGGTCCCCATCCATCAGCCCCGCCCTCCATGGTTGGCCTCAAGTCAAGCATCTGGAGGTCGCCCTGCATTACATCATGACAGATGTTATTGATGCTTGGGAATTACTCAGCCCTTTGAAAAATCACAGCCACAATATTTGTCTCCATTAACATCCATGGCAGCACTTCAGTGAATCAATAGGATACTTAATGCTGAATTACACGACATGCCCAGGCAGCCTGCCTCTGCTGAGCTTAATCTGTCAGGTGAACAACACGGGAGAGTGTTCTGAGCCCACTGTGAAGGCACCCGAATGGGAGGGGGAAACTGAGGTTTGTACAGTGGTATAAACACACATTTGTTTACCTGCTATAAATGAGCCACTAAGTCTTGGTCTTTCTAAATTATAATTGCATTTCAAGCACCTGATGGTGCTTTTTTCATCTCTCTGATGCAAGTGATTCATGTTTCGTGTTCTAAGAAAGACCTCGAGTTTTGTTTTTTTCCTAGTGGAAATCAAAGGAGGAGAAAAGAATGATCTGTAAAAGAATGATCTGCTTCAGGATAATAACAGATGATCCCAGCTATACAAACGTATCACTATTCTCTGACCCTCCCATCTTTCATTCTGGCTCCCCCGCCAGGTGTTTTGTTCTTCATTCTCATTGATTGGACCCAAAATGCCATTTTCCTTGTTAGTTGCCTGACCTGTCCTCCAGGGATCTCAAAGCACTAAATCAACATCCATCACCAGCAAGGATGGTCCTTCCTGGGACACAGGTGGAAAAGCAGCCATTGCAAGTGAAGAAGAGACTGACTCTCCCTCTCCTTCTCTGAGTTGTTGTGGGTTCAGTTCTGATCAGTTCAAGCATTATTTATTAAAGTCAGAGAACTGCTAACTATACTTTCTCAATAAGCTAAAAGAGTTACTTGCCAGCCCCTTCTAGACTGGAATGGAGGAGAGGCATCACTTTTATTGCTGGATTCAGCAGAGACCCCAACACAGGAAAAGGGAATTTTCTGGTTGATTTCTTCATTTTCCTGGGAACCTAGAATTTCAACCTAAGCCTTTGTCTTCTAGCTTAGTACTCATTCAGTTGCTTTCTTCTCATCTTCTTTGGCTGGTCTGCCCACAGGGTACAGAGGGTGCCCTGCACACAGCCTTGCCCTGACTACAAGTACCCTCTCTCTGTCTTTACCGGCCTGCCAGCTCTTGCCTCTTTTACCTTCCTGCTTGCTCACTCTCATCTGGTTTCCTCTCCCATCATGCAGATTCACAGATGCTTTTCTGATCATTCCACTGGCTACAAAATCTCAACAGCACACCAAGCAGCCCGCATCATAGAATACCAACATAGTCCCTTCCTGAGAAGAGCATATTAGCAGGGTCTGCCCACAGGGTGCAGAGGGTGCCTTGTGCACAGCCTAGCCCTAACCATGAGTACCCTCTCCCAGAAATGTGGGCAAATTCAGAGGGCTGCCTTCATCTATGAGTGCATAATCTAGATGGGGACTATTTGCTGCTCTGAGTACTGATACCCGGGGGTACGTGTATCCACCCCCAAGGACGGACATAGTTTCAAACTGAGCCAGTTTGTTTACGTGCAGAGACACCTACGACTTCCCTTCCTCATGGCATGTTGGTAGATTCTGCCATCCATAAAGATGTGTTGAAGGGGAAGAGGAAGAAAACTGTCCTGCAAGCAGGTTTTGACTGTGTCACCTTAAATGATTACCTATTTCTGCTTTCTTATATCTAAAACTGAATCAAAGTTTATTGGGAAAATCAAATGAGTGGGTAATGCTTTGTAAATTATAAATATGATATTCATGTAATTAATCAAGAACCTGGACTCCAGAAGTCCAATTTCGTGAGGGTTTGAATCTGAGTCTACCACTCACTGGCTGTGTGATCCTGGGCAAAATACCTCACCTCTTGGTACTTCTGTTTCTTCATTATAAAGTGGAACTAATAATATCTGCCTTTTGTAAGGATGAAAAGGATTAATATAGACAAAGCACTGAAAACAGTGTAGTTAGCACTATAAAAAGTATAGTTAGGACTCTAAGAAGTATAGCTGTTGTGATTAGCTTCTCCTTTTAGAATCTGAGCTCCTGAAAGTCAAGAATCTAGTCTCACCTAAAGTGCAATGAAGGAAAATGCTGAATTAATTGTCTGAGGACCTGATAAAAGCATGTGAGATCTTGCTGGGTCACAGTTATTGCAGGGAGGCCTCATCAGTGACTGCCCTTCCTCCAGAGAGCTCAGTAGCACCATGGCTCACAAGCCAAAACCATCTCCTCTCCTGACTCCAGACCCCAAGACCAGAGACTAACCCCAAATCCAGAGAATGGGGAAAAGTTCAACATGACATAAAATGGGCCGCCATTTTTAACAACATTTAGGAGGTGCCTTGAAAAAGAGTAATTAAAACAGCACCTAAAGGTGTGATAACTTTCTCTAAGAACACCAGGTTCTCCACTGGCTGGTTTAGCAAGTGAGCAATTACCATATGCAAAGCATCCTGTGGATGCAGTGTGAGCCACAAATTCCAAGAGAGGCTAGCAACTTCAGGAAGAGTGATGTGAATGTGATTCCAGGAACTTCCTCTAATTTGTGTTAAAGCCCCCTTAACACACCCACCAGCACTTGCCCAGCATATAGACAAGCACCTCAAATGTCCAGAAATAATACCAAGAGTCCCAGAGACAACTATGTACCTTCCTCATTCCCAAATTTCCTCCTCAGTTAGCAGCCAAAAATGAGCATTTTTAATTCATGTTGAACAAGATAATTATCTTCAGAAGCTTTGAGAAACATGATGATATATCTCATTTTATATAGCACCTTAAGGCTAAAATTTAGTGCAAGGCTATAAAACAAATCTAAAAGTATAAGGTAATATAATAAAATCAATAGGGATTATTAGGAGCTAAGTGTTATATCTGAGGCAATAAAGCCTTGGAATTCCAAGAAAACAATGTTCTAGTAAAACTGTAATAAATGACTATGATTTAATCACTTGGTAAATAACTTGGTGTTTCTATGGGTTTTATAGTTTCATGGTATAAAAAAGGCACATTAGGGATTCATCCAAGATGGTTCTTATAGTGTATCCAAGAGTAGTATCATTTTGACAATTTGTGCCTTTAAATAATAGTATGTTATTTTATACATGGATCTACTTTCTTAAGCCTTTCACATACTTTTAAGATATCATTTACCATTAGGCTATCACTCTGCAGATTCTCAAGTCTTTGAGCACACAAAATTATATTATTCAGAACTTTCTCTCACTTCACAGAACAGACAAAGACTTGGGAATTCCTAGAGGAACTTGATTTTCCTGACAGTTTTTTCCTTTAGCTGGTTACTAATTGCACAAGACAGTCAAATACTGGTTTAGAAAAATAGGAAGCTATTTTACTTGAAGTTCTCATCACCTATTTAGATAACCCAAATCAAAAGGGGCTCTCCCCATCCCCCACTCAGAGCTGTTCTGAATAGTCAAATGAAGATTAAACTCTTGATTTAAGTAGCTACATCTTAGCAGTAATTAACACGTACATCAAATACTTTTTTCCTTTGATATGATGTGGTACTAGAATTTAAACCCTGATGAAGGTGGCAAAATTAACTGCAATGGGAAATGAATAATAATTCTTTTAAGATGACTTTGCCCTTTGCATAGCTTACACTCAAGCTCTATACCAGGCTCTGTGCCCTTCTCTTAAGAAGTCAGTTCCAAAGACCTATGGGTCCAAGAAAAGAAAGAGAGAAAAAAAATAAACCTCTGGTCCTATGCCCATTTCTCTGTATGTTCTCATCAAGCTAGTTGGGTACAGCCTTCCTTACTAGTATCTGCTCTAAGATGAAAGCAAACGTTGTCTTCTCTGGGTTTGGATGATTTATAAGATGCTAAAGAAGGAATTTAGGCCAGGCGTGGTAGTGCATGTTTATAATCCCAGCACTTTGGGAGGCCGAGGTGAGAGGATTGCCTGAGCTCACGGGTTCAAGACCAGCCTGGGCAACTTGGTGAGACGTCATCTCTACAATAAATCAAAAAGTTAGCCAGGCGTGGTGGTGCATGCCTGTGGTTTCAGTTCCTTGAAAGACTGAGGTGGAAGGATCACCTGAGTCCAGCAAATGGAGGCTGTGGTGGTCACGAGCATGCCACTGCACTCGAGTCAGGGTGACAGAGTGAAAGACTCCAACTCAAAAAAAGAAAAAAGAAGAAGAAGGAATTTAAAGTGGAATATGAGGCAGAAAGAAGAAATCAAGAAACGTCTAAAGGTATTTGAAGCAGACAGGAAGAGAGTGAATGTGAGACCACAGAAGGAACTAACTGTAGTGTCTGCTTAGTACAAATAATCCCTTGATTTAACTTCCTACAGCAAGGTTCTCAAGGGTGATGCTCTACTTAAGACTTTAATGAAAGCTGTGGACTCTCTTCCTAGGAATGCATAGATGACACACATGTACACACACTCCATAACCACGGTGTATGGGTTGTGTGAACCCTTCCATGGACCCAGAGCTCTACATTAAGAACTCCTACCCCACAAAGACTTAGTCTAATAATTTTGATTAATGCATATTCATATTCTTGTAATTAACAGTTTCTTGGAAATTCTGGGCTGTCAAAGTGTGTTTGATACTGAGTGCCACATTCAGTAAGGACATGGACAAACAAGAGATCAGCCAATGAAGAATGACCAAGATAGTGGGTCTAGAATCCAAGGACCAATTCAAAGAACAAAAGTTTAGATAGAACTAAAGGAAAACATGATAGCTGATTAGAAAATTTGAAGAAGAAAGTGGCCTTGTTTTTTGCTTAGTTTGTTTTGGCACGAGTGTTATAGGACCACCAGGTTCAATTGCTCATTGAGTTAGGTAACAGACCAAACAGCAGGAGCTACAGCAGAGGAAGAGTTTAATAATCATAGGGCAGCCAAACAAGGAGATGACAGGAAACCTGAAATCCTTCTCCCTAAGTGGTTTGGAGATGGAGTTTTTAAGGGGTCTAGATAGGTGATGGGCTACAGTTTGGGGATTGCTAATTGGCCGAGGGGTGAATTCATGGGACAAGGAGATGAAGAAATCACATTCCTGTGCTAAGTCAGTTCTTTGGTGGGTGTCTTCAAACCAATTGACATCAGTCATCCTGCTGGAATTCAGGATCTGAAAAACACCTTAAGAACTTCTTGGGTAAAAAGGACCAGTGTCAGAGATCCTATCTATAGGAACAATAGGGAGCAGGTGGTCAGCATTCTACATGACTCTCTGTTAGTTAGCAGCTGCAGGAAAGTGGGTCAAAGTGCACCCATACACCCTAGCCAATGCCTAACTATCATTCTGTGTAAAGTCTGACTTGTAATTCTCATTAACTCATCAACTCTGTGAGGACAATTTTACAAGGGTCATTGCTACAGGAACCAAGTTTGATCAGCAAGAGAAAGAACAAACTTTCCAACAAATAGAAGTGGCTCCTGCAATCCAATCTCCACTTAAGAGCTTTTTTAAAAATGTGAATCAGATTGTGTCACTTTCCCATTCAAACCCCCCCAATGGCATCCTACCACACTTAGGATAAAATCCAAAGCCCTCACTATGCAGGTGGGCCCTACACCATCTGGCTTCCGCCTTCCTCTCTGGGCTCCTCTCCTTCCTCCCCCTAGCTGATTGTTCTCTCCAGGCCGTTGGCCTTATTTAATATGCCAAATTCAGTCTGGCCTCAAAGCTTTGGCATCTCCTGTTTCCTCTGCCTTAAATGCCCTTTCCCCATGTCTTTGGAAGATGTATCCTTGCCATGCAGGTCTCAGCTCAGTTGCCACCTCTTTAGCAAGATCTTCCCTATTTCATTTAAAGTGGTTCCAATGTCCAGGCACTCTCTATACCTCTGTTTCATTATCTCCAATGAATTTATTGCTACCTGAAGTTCTTACGTATTTACATTATAGTGCTTGCTTTGCCAGCTAGAAATCAAGATCCATGAAAGTCAGGCCCTTGTCTGGATGTCAGGTTCTAGAACAGTGCCTGACACATACATAACAGACATGTACTAAAATATTCCTTGGGTGAACAAATGCAAGATCAGACAGTGGAGCCGCTGCCTTGTGGAGTAATTAGCATGCCTTCCATCAGTAGAGCCTACTCACAGCCCTTATTAGGGATGCTCTGGGAAGGTTCTTTGCATTGAATAAGTAAGGTGAACCAAACTATAGTTCTCAGTTCTGAGATTTGCATATTCATAGTCTCATGTCTCATGGGTGTGGCATGAACACCCTTTTTTGAAGTCAGAGGGACCTGCGTTCAAATATTAGTTTTACTACTTATATGTGGTGGGACTCTGGGCAAGTCAGTTAACATTCTTGGACTCCAGTATCCTCATCTGGAAAATGGGAACAAAAATAACTATGTTGCTGAGTTGTAGGGAATATTTATGAAGCTAATACATGTGATATAGCCAACACATTGCCAACTATCCAGTGGGGACTCAACAAATGGCAACTCTAGTTATACCTTCATAATTTGCTCCACAACCCATCAATGTTTAATAAGATGGCTGATTCACTTGGCAATATTCAAGCAAGAAAACTATTTAGGGGGTTGCTGTTTTATTTTCCTGAGAAAATAGTATGACTGCTCAAAATTATTTCTGAAAGTAGATAAGCATAAATTTTGAAAAACAAAAATCTAAATGAATGCCCAATCTTGAACCTCTGTTTGGAAAATCAGTTTACTTACACCCTAGCTATAGCCCCAAACTTCTCTGCAGTGATGCCAGTGATTCCCAGCTCCCTCCTCCTGCACCTCAAAGTTATGTGAGAGAGGGATCCATGTTTCTCCATGGTATGCCATCCGATTTCATGGATAAGCCCACCAACCGATTCCATCTCTGTTTGAGTATAGGAATACCTTTCCAACTTGCAAGTGGCTCAGCTTCTCCTGGTCTGTGGGTTGAGTCTGCAGCGTTTGCCTAGGCAGGCCATAAGGCCCACTGGGGTCTATGGTTTCCCCCCAGAATTCACTTAGTGACTCAACAAAGTTATTTGCGTGTGAAAGCAGCCTCCTAAATTCCCAACCTCAGTCCTGCCTGTCCTAATGGGAGACAGGAAGACAGCATGATGTAGTGAAATGAACACAAGTTTTTGAGTCATGTTTAGGTAAGGCTGGCTCACTTTAGTTTTCCCCCCTTCCTCATTGGATTCCTCTTAAATTTTAGTTTCTTACTGAATCTTCAAAATACCTGTCAGCCTCAGTCTTCTCATCTATAAAATGGAAATCCTATCACCTACTCCATAAGTTTGTTATGAGCAACAAATGGGATAACATATTTTAAGTGCCCAATTCTCAAATTCCCTTCCTTGCTCTTAATACTATGGCAGTCACCACCCTGGCCCTCCAGAGAAAGAGTTATCTGGGAAGCCTTTATGCCTACCCAGTCAAACAAGAGGGTCATGACTGCATTTTATTCATATTCCTTTTAAATCAAGACTTGATTTGGGCTCTGTTTAAGAAGAATGCTGTGACTATTCAAGCAGCACACAGCATTTTAAGGGATAATGTCTGGTGCAGTGGTTCACGCCTGTAATCCCAACTGTTTGGAAGGTCAAGGTAGGAGACTTGCTTGAGCCCAGAAGTTCAAGACCAGCTTGAGAAACTGCAAGACCTTATCTACAAAAAAATTTTAAAATTAACTGAGTGTAGTAGTACGTGCCTATAGTCCCAGTTTCTCGGGAGGCTGAGGCAGAAGGACTACCTGAGCCCAGGAGGTTGAGGCTGCGGTGAACCATAAGCATGCCACTGCACTCCAGCCTGGGCAGCAGAGTGAGACTCTGACTCAAAAACAAATTAAAATTAAAAAAAGGAAAAAGAGTCACCATTCCCATCTACTTTTCTCCCCCTCTCTTCGCTTCTCCTGTTTCTCCAGTCCCTTCCAGCCTCCTCTCCCATCCATTCTCCCAAGCCACCATTTCACAGTGTTCCTTGTAGCTGTCCACTAATGGGCAAGGCCATCTCAGTAATACTGTTTCTGTGCCTTTAGCTATGCCATCACTTTGATGAAAGATTTCCTTGGAGCTTTGGCTCCTTCCTCAGCTGCATCCACCCTCTGCCTGGTACCCTCAGCCTAGAGATAATACAATCACGGTGTCTGTAAAATGAACGGAGACACTAATACGATGTTTCATGGCCAGAGCAGTCATGCATCTCCGTGCCCACCCACCTACCCCCCCCCACCACACACACACAGAGGACTCCTCTCTCTATCCTATCCTGTCCCCAGGGGCATACAAAGAAGTCTGCTCCCCAGATATGGGACTTAATGAGAAATGCAGGAAGGTGGCACAGGAGGCCATATACTTATTCCCTGGAAATGACCCTACCTGTAAGAGAGCAGTGCCATCCCAGAGACTGTGTAGCTGGAGGCAGTGAGGCTCTGCCTCTGGACCAGGGCAGCACCTGCTGGTGGAATCTGGAGTAGAAGGCTGATGGAGCAGAAACCATATAAAAAACTCTAAAAATCTGCTCAGCCTTTGGCTCCATCATCCTCTGGGACTGTCCTAACTCAATCCATGGCATAATCAAGTCCCCAAATGGCTGTCAATCTTCAACTCAAAAACCTCCAGGGTCTTGGTGGACAGGACAACACAATGGTTAGGAATACAGGTTTTGAGTCAGTCAAGCCTGAGTTTATCCAGCCTCTACTACACATTGGCTATGATTTTGCACATTCCTTAACCTCCTAAAGCTTTGGTTTCCTTGCTGTAGAGTAGGGTAATAAATAACCCTACCTCATAAGGCACTAGAAGGGTTAAATAAGATAAAGCAAGAAAAGTGCTTTGTATAGTAGGCAGCAATGACTAATTAATAATCATAGAAAAGATAATAAACATTTATTGAGGACTGTGTCAGGAACTCAATTCACTGCTGAGAATACAGAGTTGAGAAAGATGCCATCTCAATGTAGCGAAGATGGTTGCAAAAGCAGGTGCCAAGACAGAGGTATGCACAGGGAACAAGGGAGCACAGCTATACGATACAATTCTCCCTTATAATGTACCAAAATTCCTTTCCCCGACTCTCTACCCACTGGCCCGAGTTCAGGCCCCAGAGCATTTAAAATTACTCTAATCCCTCTTCCCCATGACAGCCTTTCAGCCTCTTGAAGACCACAAATCATGTCCCCCCCAAGTCCCCTCTTTTCTAGGCTAAACAGTCCCAGTTCCACTCTAAAAATAATAAGCCTGCCTTATCTCTCCTCATGCCTTTCTCCAAGGAACAAAAGCTATTTTACCAACCCCAGCTCATCCATCTTCTCAGTACCATGGGCCCACAAAGAAAGGAAGATTTACCTGCCCCAACCCAGGCCTGATACTGAGAGAAATTCAATTCCATTTGGGATCTCCCCAGAGTCTCCCAGTTGAGACACCTCCAAACCCAGCACGGAATCACAATCCCGTGATTGTGGCCCACTTGTCTGCACACACATCTCACCAACCTTGGCTGGTGAGACATCACTGGCCAGCTCATAACATCAGGCAACCAGAAATCTGGAGGAACACTAGAGATCATCAGGACCAGTAGTCCTCAACCCTGGCTTGATTATAGAATCACCTGGGGAATGATTAATAAAGACACCAATGCCCAGGTCCATTCACCCACCCACGAGAAATTCTGACTTAATTATCTAAAGGCCTGGGCACCAGTATAGCTTTCAGACTCCCCAGGACATTCTGATCGGCAGCCAAGATTAAAACCCACCCATCTTAGCTCCACATTTTCTTTTGCATTTGAGAAAGCAGCCCAAAGCATCGATGTGAATTGTCCAAGGTCACAAAGCTACTTAGAGGGGAAAACAGGCTTAGAACTCCTGGCTTCTGACTTCCAGTCTAGTATCTTTTTTACTAGGCTGCCTGGAAATTAACGTGCTGTCTTGAAACTGGAATCTAAGTTGTCTGCCATTAATGCCCTGGAGAAATAGATAATAGATCTAACTCTTCCACCCACCATGTTAATCCCCCTCCTCTTTTCTAAATCTTTCCTATTCCCTCCTTAACTCTGTACCCTGTCTTACAATGTGGTGTCAAAATGCCATCCACAAAGGGAGAACTCGATTCAGTTTTCAGCCAAAAGAATTACGCAGAAAAGAACCTCATCGTAAATCAAGAGCCAAAAGCAATTCTTAAAACCAAATTAAGGTCCTGAGCATTCAGCAATGCCTCTTTAGAAATCAACCCTTCAGGTTCACTCCCCTGCTGGATAAAGGCTATGGGGAGAAAAAGGGGGGGAAGCAACAGTATTAAAATTCCAGAAATGTAATCTGAAATAAACAAGTGATATTTTCTGGCCAAGGTAATGCAAGGGTTTCCATTCCCTGTGTGATGGAGCTACTTTACATTTTAATAAATGCACATTGAGAAAATAATATTATTGCTCTGATATTGGGAGATTATTTGTGAACATAAAATATTAGAACTTGTCAGGAAGGCATTTATTTTCTTTTTCCTTCTTTCTCTTTGCAATATTCTTTCACCTAATAGTAGATGATTACAAAAATAATTATATCAAACAGTGGCCAACACACACAAAATAAGTGGGAAAAAATGAAGGTTATCTGGCACTGGACGGCAGACACAAGAAGGGAAAGTGTGTGTCCAAGTAGAGAGAGGTAATTGCACATCAATCAGATGATTACAGAGAGTGGGTGGAAGAAATTAAGGCAACTGATTGGCTGCTGAATGTTCTGATCCCAGATGGAAATCAGAGCATGGATCAGAACTCATTAGTCAAATTATCCATTTCCAATATCCTTGTGGAAAAGCCAGAAGTGTAGGTGGAATTCTGTTTGAGAAAATCATCTAACCTTAAAATACTGCTGTGCATGAGCCTGTAATCAACAAACACTGGGATCCCTCGCCAGTTTCTGATGGTTCTGGAACCCCTGAAATTATGTGTATTCACACATAGGCGTTTATCTGGAAAGGAGTTTCATGGTTTTTTATTTCTAAAGGAGTTCTTTATAAAAATTATGAGGGTGAACACTAAACTAGTCTACCTCCTTCATTTAAAAAATAAAATTAAAATAAAACTGTTCCCAGAAAGCAGTCTGGCAGTTCTGCAAAAATTAAACATAGAGATAGCATATGACCCGGTGATTCCACTAAGTATATACCAACTGAAAACATATGTTCACACAAAAACTTGACACAAATGGTCACAGCAGCATTATTCATGATAGCCAAAAAGTGGAAGAAACCCCAATGCCTATCAAATGATGAAGGAATAAATAAAATGTGGCTATAGCCATTCAATGGAACGTTATTCACCCATAAAAAGGAATAAAACGCTGATGTATGCTACAACGTGGATGAACCTTGAACGCATGCTAAATGAAAGAAGGCAGACACAAAAGGCCACATTGCATGATTTCATTTATATGAAACGTCCAGAATGGGCAAATCCACAGAGACAGAAAGTAGATTAATGGCTACCAACAGGGGGAGAGGAATGGGGCATGGCTGCTAATGAGTATAGTATGGGGTTTGTTTTGGGGGTGATGAAATGTTCCAGAATTAGATCATGCAAAGTGCTGTAAATATACTTAAAAACCATTGAACTGTATACTTTAAAAGGGCAAATTTTATGATATGTGAACTAGACCTCTTTTTTAAATGAGTGTACTAAAAAGACTATTCCCAAGTACTTATGAGTTCATCAGACAGTAGCTGAGCCAGGAAAGCACAGTGAATGTGGAATATAGAAAATGTGTCCAAATCAATGCCATATGACTGTATCCACTTAAATACTGATGGAGCGCTTATTGTATCCCGGGGGTACCCAAGCCCTGCAGTGCTCTAGTGAACAAAAAGGCATGATCCTTGCTTTCTTGGAGCTAAGATTCCAGTGGGAGAGGACAGTCCACCGAATACACACCCGACTATGTAAGTCCCTTAGTGACAAGAGTTGTGAAGGAGAAGTGCAGGAGAGATGAGAAAGCACAATGGGTTTACAGGGGTCTGGGCCAAGCTGCTTCCTTGAGGAGGTGGGCTGCAGAGGGAAACAAGCACATGGGTTGAGGATCTGAAGGTTCAGCCTCAGCGGATGGGTCAAGCTGAGGTATGACCTGTTCCTAAATCATCGGCCTGGCAGACTGTGGAGAGTGGATCACAGACAGGCAGCACCCACACACCCAGAGCATCCAGGAGCCTTCCGTGGTATTGTCAGACAGAAAAAGGGTCTGGGATCAGTGAACCCGACATGCATACGGCCCAGAGAGCAGTCAGAGTGCGGGAAAGCAAACACAAATTATGTTACAACCACGTCTGGACTCTGGTGTGTCGTTCTGCCCGCCACACTTCAGGAAAGAGAGATGAGCAGGAAACTAATAAAGTGGAAAACGAAGGCGATGAGGTGGGAAACCTGAAGACAAGCTAAATGTCCTCCAAGTCCAACTTGCAGAAGCACAGGCAGAAGGAATAGAACTTAAATGTATATATGCACCCACCAAGGGTATGAACAAGGTCAACACAGGCTGCCGGGTAAATTGAAAAGAACCACCCTTAAATTTGAAAGAAGTCTAATTCTACAAAGATACTATACCTCAAAAAGTGTTAGACACTGGACATGTCAACAGGATAGAGAAGGAAAGGGGTGGGAGAGGGCAGTGGTGGTAGTAACAACAGTAATAACAGCTAATCCTCATTGGGCATTGTGAACCAAGAACGTTACATTTATTATCTCATTTTATTTTCTCCACAATCCTTTGAGGGAGATCCTATTATTATTCTCACCTTCAAGACAAGGGTTTTGTGACTTCAGTAAAGGAACTTTCCCAAGGTCATGAAGCTAGGAGGAATGTAGCTAGATTTTAATGTGGGCAGTCTGTCTCTGGCACCTATACTCTTAGCCTCTAGGCAAACTGCCTCTTTCTTCGAGAATCTTCATCACAGATTATTCAGAAGCTTTTAGATGTGTCTGGCTTCCTCCTGGATCTTGGAGATGTATGTCCAAAAGCACCAGCCTCCAGACTCCTGTCCAAGTCAGACTGCTAAGACCAAGCGCATGTTGGTTTCAGTTCCACCGTAGGCTTCTATGAGAAACTGATACTCTCAGCTCTCTGCGTGGGAGCTTCTGATCAGACCTGCATGGATCTGGAGAGACCACTAAGGCAGCTTCAACTGTCTGAGAAGGAAACTGCTCTGAGAGAGAGGAAGAGCCCTCCAAGTGACCAGGGGGAAGGACAGGTTTCTCCAGCTATTCGCTGTTCTCCCTGGCCTGTCTGTAGTCCTTGCACCTGAAGGAAAGAGAATGTCCCCTCCAGATGCATTGTTGACTCCTTCACCTGCCTTTGATTTTTAGCACCAGGGCCTTGTGTTTGTAGAAGACCCTCTGCAGCCTGCACACCTCTACCATCAAATTCTCTAAGTAGATGGAGGTAATCCCACATTACCACGAGGCTGTAAGCTGGCCCAGATCAGTCCATTATCCAAAGTATGGACTTGAGCCCAATACATTCATTTGTTGATATGAAGCATTGCTTGAGAAACTGTTAATCAAAATCCTTTGCAGACAGGATGTCAAAATGCTCCCCATCCTCTTGGCATCATTTCCATACTCTTTTGAAGTGGGACACAGTGTTGTATAATGGTTAACAGCACAGATTTTGGAGTCAGGTCAGGCCTAACTTTGCAACCAAATAAATGTGGGCCAGCTGACTTAATATCCCTGAACCTCAGTTACTTCCTTTATAAAATGGTGATAATTGCATCTTCCCACAATGTCGGGTTGTTCTGAGAATTTTTTGACACCAACTGTATAAAATTCTTATCTCTGTGCCTATTGCATAGTAAATGTTCAATTAATGTTAGTTGCTGTTGTTAATAGTTAACAGGAAAAAAAGTCACAATAAGAATGAGCTGGAACTGTGATTCTCAGCCTTTGCTGCAAATTAGAATCATCTGAGGGGCTTCCAGGCTGCAAAGTTGCACCCCTTGCCGATTAAATAAGAATCTCAGGTGAGGAAACCAGTTGTCAGTATTTTTCAGAACTCTCTGGGTGATTCCAACAGGTAGCCAACGTTTACAGCAGGATGACTCAAGATTCCAGTTCCAGCTGAATTTTATAGAAGTGAGCAAGCACCAGTGGTCCCTCCAGAAAGGAGCTGAGCTTAGTGCAAGGCTGGCACCTTCCTCTGGTTTCAGATGCATTCCCCCACCCTTCTCTCCCAGCCAGGGCTTCAGCATTTGCTTTGAGGAAGCCATCCCTAGCCTCAGTCACTTCAGGTAGGTTGTTGGTAAGACCTTCCTCACACATGTCCCAAGGCAGGAATAACTCTAGTCAGTTAGCCACACTTGTCACACTCGGGAGAGACAAAAGGAAATCATAAATAATAGATGCTACGTAAACAATGTCCAATTAACCCAGCCACCAGCCCCGGGGAAGACATGCATTAGCCCTCTCCACAAGAGGCTAAGCAGAGACATTAAGGAAGCTGCCTGTGGCTGCACAAGTTCAGTTGTTGAGCCTGATCCTTCAGAAGTCGCCCCACCCCCAGTTCCCTTCCTGGGGTCCAGGTCTCCACAGGAGTGCCACGCACGCAGGCTGGGCAGGTAATCAGTCCTCTCTGAATTCAGGACAATTCAATGTGGGGTTTGAGTTGGCTGGAACTTTAGCCCTGTCTCCAGGCTAGAGATTTCCCGTTCTCCTATGATACTAATTGCGCTACATTTCTCTTCTGCAACTAATAGCCCTCTGGCCTGAGTGTTTCTGCTACCTACCCGGACCCACAGTGGCTCATTTGTTTATCAGGGCTCAGAGTTAACTGCCTGAACTACAGACCTGCCCGACTGTCGCCCTTCAGCCCCCGGCATAGGTCTCCTCACCAGCATCCCCCTCGCCCATCCATCTTGGCACCACAAGCAGACACCCAGCGGTTAGGCCTCAGGAAATGCAAGTCACGTGTGCTCGTTACCGATTGGCCAGTGGGCCCAATACCCTGCCTCAGAACAGCACCCTCCCAGCAGGGCGAGAACCACCATCCCCTTACCCAGGGAGGGACGAGAAGGGGCGGTTCCTACTTCAGCCACAGGGTTTTGTGGACGGATTCGTTCAGGGTGATTACTGAGCTCAAAAGAAAGGAGCTCAGATTAAGGGAGGCGTTTGGAAGGGGAGAGGAGGGGAGTTTCTAAAAACACCTGCCTGGGAACGCACTGGAGTAACGCCAGACCCACACCTCCCACAGACAGAGGAAGGGCACCAGGGGCTAAACGTGGTAGAAAAGCAAGGTTAGTGAATTTAATGAGGTGATCTTAGGCAGCTTAATTCGGCTCGATAGCCTGGGGCTAGAGGAGGAGCCCGTGCGGGAAGTCAGAAGTTAGGCCTGCGCTAATTAGATTTCACAAATGTCTTTGTTATTCAGCACCTCGTTCCAACCACCTGCCAGGTGGAGGGGAGGCTTCCTGTGGGGGCTTTGAGACCGCCCCCTCCAACTGCCGCCAACCTTTCTCTCCCACCTGCCCCCGCCCCAGCACCTCCCACCCCAAGCAGCATTTCTGGAATTGGTACCCAGCTGAGACTCCACCTGGGCCCGCTCTGCCCTTGAGGCAACAGCCTTCTCTCCTGGGCTAGTTAGAGATGGGCATGGCAGGCACGTGGGAAAGGCTCAGAAGAGAGCTGAAGTGGGCTCCTTGCGCCCTGGTAGTGGTGATGGGGCTGAGCAGTTGTCCTTGTGTCTGGGTGGGTCCCTATTCCCCGGACTTGCACCTATAGAACTTATCCAGCTGTGCTGTTTGTCCCTGCGGCGAGTGGCAGTCCCGTCTTACCACCCTTATCGGGTGCAGATGCTCAGGACCCTCTATTCATCTGTGCACCCTGCAGGGTTAAGCGAGCGGGCCGTTAAGTCTTGGAGGGCTAAGCCTCTCCATCTGTAAAATGGCTAATTGCAGAAAGCCGTAGCAGGAGGGACACAGATCAAACTCTTGTGGTGGTGGAGCCTTGTTTCGTCCTTGCTAGAAGCTGCTCTAAGTGTTATAACTCTAAGGGCAGAGGAAGCCACTTAAGGCCTACATGATCATAACAGCGAGCAATTAATAATGGCAAGAATGGTTCTTTGAACACGGAGCACTGCTTCTCTCCAGTGGGAGCCGAGTTCCTACTCCCGAGGGACAGCCCCACCTGTGGAGAGACTGCTCCCTCCAGTGGGAGGAGGTGGTCATGGTCAACGAAAGCCAGCCAAGAGCCAGGCGGAACCCGCCTCCTCACTCTCCCTCTCCCAGAGTTTACACATTCACATCAGAAAACAGCCCCAGTCACAACAAACCCATTTTGTCTGTCTAAAAGCACACCGAGATGTGTTACAGCGAGTTCTTTGCCTTGTCCCTCTGGGCTCAGTTTCCTTTCCAGTACAAGGAGGAGATGAGCCAATATCACCTCAGCTACTCCATCATTTCTTTCCCTGGGCTTAGGGAGTGGGAGAACCCACCCATCCCCATGGCCGAGCTCCTTGCACCCACTATGAGGGGACACCCCGGCTACCCCACAACAAGCCCTGTGGTTGAATCTCGGCTGCCAGAGACAGCCCCTCGCAAGAGAACAACTGCTTGATGAAGTAAACATGCAATTTAAAACAGGTTTCAAAGCTGCTTGCTTCAGCTAGAAAGCACCCTCCAGCTACTGCAACCCCAGCCCCTCTCCATCATCTGAGCTTCTGCTCCCCCCACCCCAACCCCCAAACTCCTTCCCGTCTTTGATCAACCTAAGCTTTTAGAGAAAAAAACAGCAGAAGAAAGCCAGTGCATAGATGCATGGCAGTTGGGAATGTTTTAAAGCCTATGCAGAGTTCAAGGAGAATGTACCCAGAATGTTAAACACGCCCCCTGGGTCCTTTCCCCTCTCTACCAACCTTCAACCAAGTCAGGCAGTTTGGAAACTGTTTGGAAACTAGAATTTTCCAGTTCCCTCTCTGGAATGTCTAGGGTCTCAGTCTGGCATCAGCCCCATGTGTAGGGCCTCTTGGTATATGGCTTGGTGACCATCCTAAGGAAATGTGGAAAGTGGTTCCCAGGCAGCCTGGACTCCCCTTTCCCAGGGTCCTGTGAAATCAACAATGTCATAATTCTTAAGGCTTATTGGGTCCCTTTTCTTTTTATTTTATTTATTGTTATTGTTGTTGTTTTTTGGGAGGGGGTTAATCAAAGTCTATGTCTCCCAGGTTGGAATACAATGGCACAATCACAACTCATTGCAGCCTTGACCTACTAGGTCAGGCAATCCTTCCACCTTAGCCTCCCAAGTAGCTGGGACTACAGGCTAGTGCCACTATGACTGGCTAATTTTTTTTTTTTTTCTTTTCTGTAAAGACAAGGTCTCACTATGTTGCCCAGGCTCATCTTGAACTCCTAGCCTCAAGCGATCCTCCTGCCCTGGCCTCCCAAAATGCTGGGATTTCAAGGCCTGAGCTACCATGCTCAGCCTATGGGGTTCCTTTTCTAAAGGATGTACACATCTTAATTTGTTCAAGTCCCACAACAACCCTATCAAATAGGTATTTTTATTTCCCCATGTTTTACTGATTAGGGAACAGACACAGAAAGGTTAAGTAACATATTCAGTATCACAGTGAGTAAGTAATAAATCTGAAATCCAAACCCGGGTAGTCTGGCTTCAGAGCCCATGCTCATAAACACCATACTAAACTGTGTCTTAATAAAAATAATATTTTAAAATTAATAGTACTACTTGCTCTGATTTGAGTGTTTTTTATACTAGGCACCATGCTAAGATCTTTGTGATCTTTGTGTGCCTTATGTTGGAATGCTCACAACAGCCCTATGAAGAAATGCTATTTTTAGCTTCAGTTTACAAATGAAGAAATGAAGTCTTGGAGAGATTAAATAACTTATTTAAAGTCACAGAGATAGTAAGTAACTAGCTGGGATTCCTTTCCAAATCAGCCAGAGTCCAGAGCCCGTGATCCTCAGGGACACCTGGCTCACTGCTCTTTTTGAAGGAGACAGTCTCAGTGTCACTTCCCTGAGCCAGAGAATGAAAAGAAGGAGCCTCTGATGTTCCCCTCTACCTTGTGTACCTCTGATTTGACTCTGGAGAAAAGGTGCAATGAGAGGACCCAGGCCTCTGCTCCCCACCCAGGTGCCCCATGCTTCCCCCTGCCCCCATCCCTGTCTCCAGCATCCCTGCTCAACTCAGGGAGGGATGCACAGCTCCAGGCCCAGCGTGACAAATATGTATGGCCAAGAATGGCGATGTATTTATTAAGTGAAACCGACAACTTTCATTAACCCGCGTAGACATTATTAAAACGTGCCGGTTGTCTCTGAGAAATGAAGTGCCCAGTGCAGTCTGAGCAGAGCTCCTACTTGCACACTCCGAGAGCCGAGTGTGGGCTGGGCCTCCTGCCCGGCATCATAAATCTCATCCATCATGTCTATGAAGTGGGCCCGTCCAGAGCCCCCACACCACTCCCCTTTCCCCAGTCACCACAGGAGTCCTCCCTCTGGCATCTCTCTGACCCAGGCGGCCTGAGGCTCAGGGACTATGGGTGCTCCTTTGCTCCTGCTGCCTGCCCCTGAAGAGAAAGCCACCCACTGGACCCCTGCGGGACCACAATAATTGCAGCACGTTAAACACAGCACATTAAACCTGACCAGAACCCTGGCAGTGACTGAGGAGGCAGCAGCTGGAGACATGGCTTGGTAGGATCCCAGTTTTCCATCAGTTGCTAGAGAGTTATCCATGGGTCCCCAGTCAGGGGCAGCTGGGAGAGCAGAGTATGCAGAGGAAGGGGCTAGAGGGTGGGAGGAAGCCAGGAGAAAGGGCAGGACCAAGAGTGGCCACCCCTTGATGGGACAGGCCTTGTCTGTGATGCTGGGTCTTTGCTGAGGTGAGGAAGCAGCAATAATACTGCCACTTGGCAATTTACAACACACTTTTACATATCCTCAGTCCTACTGTGAGGGAAATAGCATCAGCCTGATTTCTCTTTTTGTCCCCATGATGGGAGGAGGTTCTGAGGGTTAAATAATTCTGCCTCCAGAGGCTGTGAAGTTAGTCAGTTGCAGCTCCAGGAGGAGTTGAGAATGGCTTCTTGTCACCTCCTCTCGAAAACCTCTTCTTTTATTATGTGCCATACCCTGATGCCTGGCAAAGTCCAGACACTCTCATTTAGAAGTGTGCCATTCGGTACATCCTCAGAAGCCTGCAGTGCACACCCACCACCCCATGTGGCCCACAGGACATATCTGTAAGGACCCAGAAGTAGCATAAGCTTTAGAGCTGGCCAAAAAGGACTGTGCTGCTACTGACTGTGAACTGTCTAGTCCTCAGTTTCCCTGTCTGTATGGTGAATCTCTCTCCAGGGCTGTGTGGAGGAAGACTAAATGAGACACAGTATACACATTGTCTTGTGCAAAATCAGCACATAGTACGTGTCTGACAAATTATGGCTCTTAATGTTCTTATTAAAGAATAGGGCAAAGTGCTAGCCAAGGATGCAATGCAGCCATATTTATTGAATACCCACGTTTAGGAACAGAATGTCTCAGACCGTCAGGGTAGTCTCTCCTGTTCCCATATGTACACTCACCCTTGTCAACTCTGTAAGGATGAGAGTGGTAGCTCATTCATCTTTTTTATTTCTACTGCCTAGCATCTTGCTTTATGCAAAGGATTATACATAAATGTTACTGGGTGGCTGGAAGGGAGAAAGGGAGGAAAGAAAGAGGGAGGAGGGAGGGAGGGGAGAAAGACCAAAAGTGGGTGGATAATAAGAATTGTGACATTCTTCAGCTCATTGGCCATCCCCAGAAGATCCAGGTTCCTTTCAAAGGCAGGACTGGCCGGGTTCGGTGGCTCAGCCTGTAATCCCGCGCCTTTGGGAGGCTGAGGTGAGTGGATTGCCTGAGCCCGCGGGTTCGAGACCCGCGTGGGCAGCGAGACCTCATCTCTACAATAAATCAAAAAAAATCAGCTGGGCGTGGTAGTGCATGCCTGTAATTCCGGCTACTTGGAAGGCTGAGGTGGAAGGATCACCGGAACCCGGCAGGTTGAGGCTGCAGTGGCCGGGAGCGGCCACTGCACTCCAGTCTGGGCGACAGAGTGAGACTCCAACTCAAAAACAAACAAACAAAAAAAAAAAGGCAGGACTGTGTGGCCAGGCTCGGTGGCTCAGCCTGTAATCCCGTGCTTTGGGAGGCTGAGATGAGTGAATTGCCTGAGTCCATGGGTTCTAGACCCGCCTGGGCAACTTGACAAGACCTCATCGCTACAATAAATCAAAAATTAGCCAGGCGTGGTAGTGCACACCTGTAGTTCCAGCTACTTGGAAGGCTGAGGCGGAAGGATCGCTGGAGCCCAGCAGGTCGAGGCTGCAGTGGCCGGGAGTGTGCCACTGCACTCCAGTCTGGGCGACAGCGTGAGACTCCAACTCAAAAAATAAAATAAAATAAAGGCAGGACTGTGAAGTTGATCCCCACTCTTGGGGCCAGCGGGAGTAGGAGCATCTATGTGGGGGGACGTGGTTAAAAACCTCGTGTTGGAGAGTATGTTTCCTCGCTCCACTCCCTGGCCTCTCCCATGTTTCTTTTTGGCCAATCCAGAGCTGCCAGTCCCCCAGGGCCAGGAAAGGTGACAGTCCCAGCACACCTGCCCAGGATGCGGCTGCAGGCCTCTTGCTGTCAGACAGCAGATGCAGCTGCACTGGGGCTCTGGCATGTGGCTGCAGCACAGCTGCTCAGAAGGCCAAGACCCAAGCAGACTTCTTCTAGTTCAGCATGTCTGTCAGTGGAGACAGAGTCGGGAAGTGGGGCCCAGATAGGGGCCAGCCGCTGAGATTACTGTGCACTCCCTGTCTCCCCTTCCATGGCCCTCCCTGCTTTGTCAAGGCCCCCAGCCCCACCCTGTTCTGTGGCACCCTCATTCCTTAGGCACCAGGGTAGCTTCCGCTCCCTTGTGCATCAGGAATGAGGGCTCTCACCACAGGGGAAGAATATATTTCTCTCCAAACCAGTTGCTCTGAGAGGATGGTAGGAGGGAGACGGAGCTGGCATGAGAGCCCACCTGCTTGCCCATTGGTATTTAATATGAATTTGCTATTTTAATCAAAGAACTGAGCTAAACTGTGAGCCTTGGTATCCTCACTCCGGCGTGGGCTCAACAGCTCTGGGAGTCTGTTGGGGGAATCTCAAGATTCTAGTCCACACAATGCAAAATGGATTCCCTTCTTGAATGTGGCAGAACCCCTGCCTGCAGAGTGGCCCAGGGGGGACTGGCGGTAGCATGTTCTAGGGTTAACTGGTCTAAGCTAGGAAAGGCAGTCTCTCATACTGGTCTCTACGCCTCCATCAGTCGGACCTCCAGTCATTGTTTCTTAAGACACCAGAGTGGAAGAGGCCTGCCCTTCACTTGCCATGCTTCCTTTATCTGACCCTTATTATGGTCTTAAACTTCTTCATAGCAGTCTTGAAAAGCTTATTCCTTCTTACCTGTCCTTCTAACCCTACGAATTGCCCCAAAAGAAGGTCAAGCTCAGGGCAAACAGGTTTATCCAGGCCATGCTTCTAAGGTTCACATGAGGATCACAAATTAGAAGCCTGGCCCAAATGATACCAGTCCAAAGCTAGGCAAGCCTTCAACACTTAGCAGGAAGACACACACCCTCCTTTGTGTGATGAAACCGTGAAAGAATAACGAGATCAGAGGCTTCAAAGTCAAATAACCTGGATGCAGGTCAGGTCCCAGTTCTGTCACGTACTAGCTGTGTGACCTCAGTCTTGCCCTTTCTGGACATCTCCCTCATCTGTCAGGTGAGGATGCTATCGCAGGATGGCTGTGAGGATCAAATGAGATCAGATATGTAGACTTGCATCAACCATGAGGTGCCTGACAAAAGCAGGTTGCTACTTTTGTGGCTTCTGGGCCCAGGCAGAAAGAGCAGGGGGCCAGAAGCCAGACCTCTGGGAGAAGAGTTAGAGGTTCCTTTAGATAACCCTATACACCACAGGCTTCATAACCCCAAGACCTGGAAAACTCGGAAGGCTAGGGCCTCCCCGCTGGAGGCACCTCTGACAGTGCGCACACAATGATCTGCCTTCCTCAGAGCCGCTGGAATAGTCATTCATCAAAAGGCAAACAGAAATGCTCCGGCTGACCCCTTTGCCACCACTCCTGGGGGAAGACTTTGTTTTGCAAGGAAGGAGGGGAGCTGTTCCTCTTCTCAGTAAACAAACTCAGCCATTCAATTAGCTCCTCCATAGTGCTGATCATGCCACGTGAAAAGGTCACAGCCCCTGCCTCACAGCGGTCTGCTTCTGTGACTCTGCCAGGTAAATCAAAGAGGCAGCCTCGGGTGACCTTGTTTCATCTCTAGCCCTGACAGGATCCCATGTATCCTAAAACTCATGCTGTCCTGTGTGCACAACTCTCGGGCAGAGACATCTACTTTTTAGCCCAGTCCTTAAGAAAGGGAGATGGCACCAGGGACCAGAACTCTTAATATGAGCACAGCAGGAGCAGTTGTGATTTGGAGGCCAGCAGGGGACAGAATTCAGGGGGCTGAAACTCCAGACAGGTGTCTAGGAATGCAGGTGGGGAGGGTGAATGGCATCGCAGGAAGAATGGATGGGGGTGGCACAGAGGGCAGAGGAGTCAGGGGCACATCGAGGCCTCCCTTCTCTGGTACTCAGGTGTCAAGAGAGAAAGCCAGGTTGTGTGGTGAGGTAGAAGGCTTCTGTTTACAGCCATCTATCTCTCATAATTAGCCATTTAGGAAGAAAATAGCCTTCAAATCCAAAGGTAAATTGACTTACATTGGGATAATAACGTTTGATTGAGCACGGGAAGTTCATCTTTAGAGTATGAGAGCAAACAAATTGCTTTTCTTCCCTGGTGCTTGAAAAGAAACAAGATGAGATTGCAGGTGCTCCCAGAGCTGTGTTCCCATTGCCTCAGGGCATTAGCAGGCCCAGGACTCAGCCACCACACTGAAGGTGCCCACGGCTGCCGCGCAGTCTCTCTGCCTGTTGTTTTCTGATCCTTGTTCTGGAGGGTTTTAAAATTATATTGCATCACATTGATGCAGCAATCAGTTATTATTGTCAACAAGAGCATGAAGAGACATAAATTCTCTCCCTTAGATAGAGGCTGGTTCATAAATACATTTCTTTATCGCTTCCTAGATTGGAAAGATTGCTCTGCGCTTTGGCTTCCTGGAACATCGTGGGGGCTGGGAAGAAGGGGGCACAAAGGGTTTTAAATTTGGCTTCTGACTAAGGTTGTGAAATCCTGGATGATTCGTGACGAGGTCACTGGATGCTAAGCTCCCTGGGGTAGAAGACCCGTGGAGGGGTGAGACAGTGAGACAGGAACATGCGAATAATTCAGACAGAATGTGATGCGTGCTCTGATATAGACAAAACTGGTGGGGGACTCAGATGGGAAACAGTAACTAACCCTAACTAGAGAAGCCAGGACCTCTTTCCCGAGAGGAAGAGAGTTTACACCAGACCTTGAAAGGTGAGCCATGGAAGTGAATTATCAGAGGCACACAAGTAGCCCTTCTGGTACTTAGGATCTGGCTGAAATTCAAATCTTACTTATGTCCCTAATAGAAACCAGGAATCACCTCCATGGTTCAGTTATGTCTTTATTCCCTTGTTTCAGTTCATGTATTTTTTGAGTAGAGATGAAGGAACTTGGGCAGCCCATAGATTTCAGTGCGTGTGTATGTACAGGCACGTGTGAACATGTACCACCAAAGTGTCTAGCTCATGAAATGAAATGTTTAAGGAGTTTAAATATAGAAAAGCAAAGCAAAGAAGCATATTTCTTTTTAGCTGATAAGGACCTGTGTTAGATATCTGTTGCTGTATTAAAATTAGCAGCTTAAGACAATAGACATTTATTATCTCTAAATGTATGTGGGTCAAGAATCTGGGCACAACTTAAATGGGCCTTCTGCTTCAAGGTCTCTCCCAAGGCTGCAATCAAGGTGTTGGCCAGGGCTGTAACCATCTCAGGGATTACCTGGGGCAGAAATTGCTTCCAAGCTCACTCATGGGATTGTCACTCCCGATTCAGTTTCTTGCAGGCTGTTGGCTTGAGGGTCTCAGTTGCCAGTGGCCACCATCAGTTCTTGCCACATGGGCCTCTCCAAGATAGCAGCTTTCTTCATCAAAGCAGGCCCCTGAGGAGAGACAAAGAGAGAAAGAGAGGGCCAATGAGACAAAACGCACAAGTCAGTCTTCTGTAACTTAACTGGAGGAGTGATACCCATCATGCTTACTGTGTCCTATTGGTTAGAAGCAAGTCACCAGGTCCAGCCCACACTCAAGGGAGAGGAGTACACAGAGGTCTGAAAAACAGGAGGCAGAAATCTTTGGGAAACTGCCTGCCATAGGACCTTAGCAGACAAGTCAAGTTCCCTGATTTTAGACCAAGAAAATAGAAAGCAGCTGCAGGTTGAAGCCAGGAGCAGAGCCCTGGTCTTCTGGCTCTTTCTCTGAGGCCCATCAGCCAAAGCAGAGGTTACACATCAGAGGGTCACCAGTGTGTGGACCGGAGTCGGGGGTGTCCCTGGAGAAGCCTGCTCAGAGCTTCTATATGTATTAGCTGTGAGCAAGGCCCCTTCAGAGGCTTGTTGCAATACCAGGTTATGTGGCTAGACATGACAGACCCCTAGAGGTTTTCATTTGAAGAAAAAGTCAAGTGGGCCCCAATTTTCTATGGAGACCCCTATGTCCCTTACTCAGATCCAGCTGAATGCCAAGAGAGTAAAAGGTGAAGTAAAGAGCCACACAGGGGAGTGAGAGGAATCAACAGTTCAAGAAGAGCCAGTCACCTTTTCATTTTAAGAGTTAAAGGAAACAGAGAAGAAGAAAAGAGGCGATGAAATAGCAGGCGCTGCCAAAAGCATTCCTGCCTCGTAGAGTCCATTAGGGGCCAAGACACGGAGCAGGGACAATGCTGCTGAGACAATGGCAGCAGCTGAAAGCCCTGGAAATAGGGTGCGCAGATTCCCGCTTCTGGGATGTCTTAACAGATTAATAAGGCTTTTGAGGATTTCCAGAAGCGTTTCTGTGAGTCAGAGCCCAAGAGGGGCCAACGTGGGGCTCTTTGAAGCCTCCCTTTCAGCAGCTTGAAACAGCAGACGTCTCCGCACCCAGCATGGAGGGGTGAGGCCTGGGCAAACCAGGAAAAGCTATTGTGTCTCTAGAAAATGGGAGCTCACGAGGGGACTTTAGAACAGCCCTGAGCAAGCCATTGAAGTTGGAAGGCAGGCACATTCCTTAGTTTGTAACAATTATCTGGCAAAACAATGGGAGGGTCTCGAGACAGTCACTGCTCAGATACGAAAATAACCCTGTGTTCTTCAGACTGGGGTTGAGAACATTCTGGGAAACCTGAGATTGGCCCTGGAAGTCATTATAAGGCAAAGCCAGAATTATTATTCCCATTGTAGAGGTAAGGAAACTAACACTAAAAGACATTAAGTGAATTACATAAAGTCCCTCAGGAGTAAATGACAGAGTGGGCAATCAATGTGCATCAGTTTCCAAAGTAATAGTGGCCCAGGCAAACTAGGGATCAGCTTTTCTCTCACATAAAATGAAGACTAGGGATAGGCGGGCAACCTATCCCAAGCACTGGCTTCCATTTTTAAGTCATACCTCATGGTTATAGAATAGCTGTTGAAGCTCCAGTCATCGGCTCCACATTTCAGAGAGAAAGAAGAAAGTGCCAAAGAAGTGCACCTCTCATGTGAATCAACCATCTTTAAAGAAGCCCACCCAATGATTTCTCATATTTCTTATTAATCACCTCTAGTTTCTTCAGGGCAAAAGCTAGAGAAATCCATATTTGGTTAACTTAGGTACATTGCCACCCCAACAGCATAAGTATTCTGATGACAAATAAATGGGAGAGTGTATATTAGATAGGAAAACAGCACACAGGACCCAGAATCCCTAAATCGAAATCCAAAGTTCTTTAGGCACTTTCTAGACTGCCAATGGCAACCATGGACAAAATGTTGCCCATGGGGAAGGGGAAACACCTCTTATCAACAGGGTGCCTGAATGAAATGTAATTGTACACCTAACCCTTAACTGTACCCCACAAAACCATAATAAAAAATATTGATTAAAAAAAAAAATGTTGCCCATACTCCCAACCACTACCACAGTCCCTGACCCTGGCACAGAGTCACTGGCCATGCTGAACTGTTTACCCCAGAGGGCCCAAGCGTTGGTGTGAGCCAAAAACTCCAGGAAAATATTCTGGCACCTGCTTGTTTTTAAACCCCAGGAGCTGTTGGCCTGTCCAAATCTCATCTCTAAGAGGTGCGGTCTACTCAAATTAGCTCAATTCTCTACTTAGGGCTGTGTAGAACCAGGCACAGGTCTGTGCTCTCACTATAGGGTCATTGCAGGATGTTGTGGGGGAATTAAGTGACTGCTGTGCTCTGCCCTAGATAGAAGTGAATTTACAAATGATGCAGTGTTGGTCAGGGTAGGCAGAAATGTGTATTCAGGAATGTAGGTGAGGAAGGATGGCAGCCCATTGCATATATTTTTATTAATTCACCAGCGATCAGGGCAAGTTTCCACCTCTGCCCCATTGCTTCCAACTTGTACTCCTTGTCGAGGACCACAAGGGCCCCATTTTTCACTAGCACAACAAGCAAGGAACCCCACAGCCCATGGAGAGGGACTAGAGTGGGACCACTTGCCCTTTGAGACCAAAATGGTTTGGAGCTCCTAGTGGAAACTGTGAAGCTGATGACAGAACAATGTGACGGGGTTGTCCTTCTCACCAGCTTCCTCTTCCCCCATTTCCAAATTTCTTCCTGTGACATTTCAAGTTACAAGGCTCCCATCTCAGAACTTTGACTTTGAATGTCTTTTCATATTTGGCCTTAAAGAAGATGGTGTCGTCAGTGACCTTTTTAAAAGACCACGGGGGCTTAATTAAAAACTAAACTTGGCCACTTAATTCAGACGGTCCTGTCGACTTCTCCGCACTGATGTGAACTCAGCCTTGTCAGCTTGCAGCAGGCTGCTGGCACTGCCCTTTGGTGTCCCGACACCACAGAGCTGCAGAATGACAAATGGGTTCCAGCCCAGGATCCAGGACCACCAATGCCCATGCTTTTGATGACAGAGGGTCCAGCCACTGAGAGCCAAGGGGCACTAAAAGCCAAGGGACACTGATGGAGGAGGGGAATTCTGAGTCACCCGAGCTGGTAAGGGACCTCTATGCCAAGGAAGACAATAGGGGCACATGGGTTTCTGGCAATAGCTATTCTAGATCAAGGGAATTCCTGAGAGGCCTGTCCAGCTGCCACACGCCAAAGTTCTAGGTCCTCGCTTTCCTCTGAGTGTCTCCATGAAGAGACCAGAACCTGTAGAATTCTCCATCCTGCTCCCTCCTTTTGCCTTAAAGATTCCAGTAACTAGTAGGTGAATGTCTTCTCCGCTTGGAAACTGCCGCCCAGCCTCTGCCTCCGTCACTCAGACCCCCAAGACCACAGGCCATCAAACTCATCTGGCAGACTGGACTCAACAGTTGTTTCTGTTCCTATTATCCTAGTGGTGGCAGCTTTTATCTCCTCTTCCTGGAAGAAAAAATCTGGGTTCAGGGGGTGTAGGTAAGCTATGAAGAGTTGCATGCTCCTGAGAGACACTGTGAGTTTCCATCTAGAGATACCTCCTCCCCACTCCCGTGTTCCAGTCAGAAGTTAGGCAGCAGAGACATTTCCCAGATAAAAATCATCTCTTTGTCCTTCCGCCACATCAGGTGGCTGTAGACTCAACGCAGCTGAGAAACATGGAAGAAACTTCTCAGAGACCAAATCAGCTGCTTGGCCCTGGGGCCAAGGTCATCACATTCCTGCCTTCCCCAATTCCAAAGGAAGAGAGTATGATGAGAGGAAACTTAGGTCTGGCACTTCCCTCATTAACTGGCTGTGTGACCTTGGGCATGTGACGTAGCCTCTCTGGACCTCATTTGCCATCTGTATAAAATAGGGTTAATATAACATGTGGCTTATCTGCAGATACTAATCTTCTAGGTTTCTTTTCACTTAATTAATTTCTTTGACAATTACTGAGCATCTACCGTATGGCAGGCACTGGGTCTGAGTATGAGGCATGAACAGAGCATTCTTGTTAGGTGGCTTCATGGCATGAACACTGGACATCGGAGCTCCTGGACTTCATGGCAGGTGATGCTGGAGACTGGTGAGCAGCCACTGGAGAAGGCAGCCCGGCCATGAACCAGGGTCCCAATCTCAGTTTATAGGGACTCTCCTTGGGGCTGACAAGGCTGAGTTCACATCAATGCCTAGAAGTCGACAGGACCGTCTGAATTCCCCTCCCCCATCAGTACCCCTTGGCTCTTCGTGCTGTTGGGGGTCTGAGTGACGGACTCTCTCTCTCACCAAAAGCATGGGCACTGGAATTGGGGAAGGCAGGAATGTGATGAGTGATGGAGACAGAGATGCATCCCAGAGGTCTTTCCTACCTTCCTAGGGACTGAGAGCTCCCTGGCTGCTGGGAGACCTCTGCCACTTCTCCTGCTCCTAAAGGAAGAAACACAGTGCCAGCCATGATTCTGACCCTTACATCATGACTTCTCACAGTTCTCCATGACCAGACACACACCAAAGAAAGCCTTTGAAAAGCAGATGCTGCCTGTGCCAGCAGAATTGGAAAAGGCTCTGGGAAGCTGCACTAACCCTAACTCTATCCTGCTGGTCACTGGGTTCAGGGGGCGTGGGTGAGCTAGGAAGACTTGTGTACTCCCGAGAGAAACTGTGAGGTTCCATTTAAAGATACCTTGTCCCCTCTCCCATGTGCCAGCCAGAAGTCGGGCAGCAGAGACATTTTCCAGATGAAAATCATTTCGATGTCATCCAGTCACATCAGACAGCCGTAGATTCAACACAGCTTTCTGAAGCCTTTTCCAGCTCAGCTGGCCACGTGGAGGCTTCATATGCCATCAAGGCTTGTCAGTCCTTGCAGTTCCTGTTACTTCCAAGTAGACTATGTGGCCTGGCCAAAGGGTCTGGAGGTCAACTGGGTGGTCACCTGGATCTCCCTTGGGAAAGAAGACCTCATTTCAGTCCTGTCTTTGCCACTGACCAGCTGTGTGGCCTTGGGCAAAGCCCTTAATCTCTCTGAGTCACAGCAACTGAGAAGGGGCTCACAGTACATACTGTACAGGTTGTCATGAAAATTAAATGAGATAGCTTACGTAAACAGTTGGTAAGAATAAAGAGACTCAAATCGAAGGCCAAGTTTATGGTTAGGAAGACCCCGTTAAGGGGAAGTAGGCCAAGGTGCAAGTCATCAGCTAAGACAGGGACTGCACAAGGTCTCCCACTCCTGCATGCTGGCTCCTGCTGGCTCATTCTCCTCCCTCCTGGGACCACCAGGCCTGCTTGACTCAGCCTTGGCGAGGGGCTCTGCCAGCTCCCTCCCACTCTGCCCCCCACCTCCGGATCTCCGGAGCCAGGCTGAAGAGGAGGCTGACTGCAGCTCCTTTGTATGCCCAAAGTGGACATCCACCCGCCTCAGGCCTGCCTTCCCCCTGCCACCCCCACCCCCAAGTGGGTTAAGAGCCTTGGAAAAAGAAGAGGAGGTCGATGAAGTGGTTCTCAAGTGCTCTCCAGCCGGGCTGACAGCCCACAAACCTTGTCACCATCCCCACAGCTGCATGGAAACAGTGCCACGCAGCTGGGGAAGCTCTTCAGTGTGTGCTTAAGACGGGGTGCCCACACGTGACAGCCAGGAAGGCCCCCGAGAGGCCCAGGGCAGTTGTAAAATAGCTTTCACCAGGAAACACCGCTCCCCTGCCCAGGGTCCAGGGGCCCATTGAGGCAGAGAGTTCACAAATGCCTCATGGAAAGCCAGCAGAAAACACCAGGCAATGCCTAAAAGCAGGTTCCTTCTCTGTGACTTCAGAATTTTGTATAAGCTTTAGGACGACTTCCTCTATGGTCTATTCAGAATATCTGCTGTTCTATGAGGACGTGGCAAAGGAAAGTTGGCCTGGGGTGTATGCTAGGGAATTTCAGCGCTGGTCTTGGAGACATTTTCTGCTGTTGCCTCGTTGTATCCTTAAAGGTACCACTCGTGAGGTCTCTGGGGCCCAGCAAGAATAAGTGACTGACCCAGACCCCCCCAGTGGTTGAAGGCCATGCTGTGTGGGAAAAAACGACTGGCCTCCCACCCCAGAACCAAACCCTGGCCTTCACCTTACCCTTAGTTTTCACCAACTCCTCCATCTTTTCCTGACTCCTCCTCTCCCAGTATGCAGTTCCCACAACTCACCGCCAATTTTGCACCGCATAGGACCTGTGGCCAGTAGGAAATGGTAGGGGGACACACTGTGCCAACATGAGGAGGCGGAGGAGTCCAGGGATACGATTTTTTTTCCCCAGTGAGATGGAAAGTGAAAGGCAAAGGCTCTGCAAATGTCCAATTTCTTTGGTCTCTCTTTGAGTGTCAGTCGGCATGCACCCACCTACAAGCACAGTTGAGCAGAGTACAGACTGGGCCTTGCCCTCCAGGAGGAGGACTGTCAGGTTCCACCGCTTGAAGCCAGAGTCTCACTGCAATGATGGCAGCAGTGCAGTGAGTGACCCGACTCTCATCCTGGAGAGGTAGTCTGAGAGCCATGACTCGAACCTGGCTTCCCAACTTCCTGGGGCTCACACGTCCTCTTGAGAATCTACCAAAAGCTATAAAAACCATGAAGGTTCTCCCTCCCTAAAGCATATATGCACAGTCATTCAAAATAAAGGAACTGCCCAAGCCTTGCAAATCACTGCACTCTGTGCATGTACAGACCCCTGCTGGGGACCCCCATTGTAGATTGTCTCATGCATACAGGGTAAATGACCAGCAGGAAAGCAAGTTGGTCTGAAAAGATAGCAGGGAAGAGAGCCAGGTGAGTGTCCATTGCCCACCCAGTATCCAGAGGGGTGTGCGGCAGGCTGGCAAATGTAGACCTGCCTGCTGCGCCCACTTAGCACACGGTCCCCTGGTCCCCACAGTGAGCAGGAGAGGCTGCGGCTAGGGGTTGTGGACCGTGTGACGAGTCTGCTTGCTGCCATCAGCCAGAGAAAGCTAGTGGAGTGGAAATGCCGGCACCCCTGCAGCCTCCCGATAACGGTGCTAAATAAAGGTAATTTTCAAGTCACCAGTTAACAATGGCTGAGCGCAAGCAGTGACCGATGAGTCAGTCAATTACCGGGCGAGCTGTGGGGGAATGGCTCTCAAGAGCCGCCTGGCCTACGGTCCGCATCCACACAAGGGTGACCTGCAGAAGACAGCAGCGTCCTGGCTCCACAGGAAGCCAAACCCACAGCATTTGTTTCTCCAAAGCCCTGGCATTTTTTCTTTTGAGAACCATTCAGACAAGCAGCGAGTCTGCGAAACGGAAGGGTGCTATGGGCTTTGGGCCGAAAAGTGCTTTGTGCAAGCCTCCAAAAGTGGCTGGACCACATGCCGGTTTCCCTCCAGCCCTCCTGGCCCCAGCCCAGCTCCTAGACCCCTTGCAGGAAAGATCCTGCATAAGGGGGCCCAGCCTATGGCGGTAACCTGTTTCTGCTCTCTGATCAGATCTCTTCCACCTGAGTTGAGAGTCTCCTGCTTCCAGGCCCTTCCCTGCTCTGGCCACACCCAGTGCCAGACGCAGCTCCCATGTCCCCAAGCACACAGAACAGGAACTAACCTGGGCCAAACTCACTTCCTCCACAAGGCCTTCCCTGCTAGGACTCCTGATCCCACCACCTTGACTCCCTCAGCCCTTCTCTCCAACCCCAGGCAATCCTCCTGCCTTAGCCTCCCAAGTAACTGGGACTACAGGCATGTGCCACCACGCCCGTCTAATTTTTTTGTAGAGATGAGGTCTCGCTGTGTTGCCCAGGCTGGCCCTCCACTTCTTAGCTGGGTGACTTGAGATTTCCACTAGCTTGGGTTTTCTCATCCATATAAAGGAAATGGTGATACCTATTTCACTGTGTTGTTATAAGGATTAAAATAATAACTATTTGGGAAATACCTAGGACAGGACTGGAGACATCGTAGGCATCTAATACATGGAAGTCCCCATCCCAGGAGCCCCCACAGAAGGTTCTGGAATTTTATTTCACGGTCCATTCATGACTATGAGCAGCCCTCAGCTGTCTCAGGGACTCTTCTCTGGAGAGTCCAAAAAACAAGCAGGCCCCAGCCCTAGCATTGCAGGCTCCCAAACAGCCCTGAGGGAATGGGATAAGGATGGAGGCTGCTGGCCCCATGAGAGGCCTGGGCTGGTTAGGCTCCAGGAATGGTGATTGGGCCAGATACTGACTCAGGGTTGCCTTTACCCCTCCCAAAACTTGATAACTGGTGGCCATGTGTAAGTTACTTAAACTTTCTGATCTTCGGTTTCCTCGCCGGTTAAATAGAACGTGATAACTTGATATGAGTATTTAAAGAGCCTGACATAGAATCCAGGACATAGCAGGTGATCAAGAAATTCAGTATCATGGGTAAGAACACAGACCTCAGAGTCCCGTTCCTGGGCTGACATATGATCTCGGTAAATGCTCAGTAATAGAATCCAGCATGAGTGTCAATACTGGTGTTAATATCAGTTTTCCAAGGATTGTGGTAAGCTCTGCTGCAGTTGGCCCTGGTTGGCGATCATTATAGTTCTCCTGCCCCTCTCCCTCCAGGCCTGCAGGACAGAGACTTTCTTCAAACATGCCAGGGTAGTAGCACTACCACTCTGAAGGGACCCCAGAGTGGGCCTTGGCTTTAGATACAATGCAGGGCATGGTTAGGATGTGCTAGGCTAGACAGGAAGAGCATGCCTGGGACCTTGGACAAGATACAGAACCCCTCTGAACTTCTATTTTCTCCTCATCAGGAAGCTCTGGTTTCATGCACAGTGATGTTATAATAGGGAGGGGGGTGCTGCCCCATGCAATTATCCCATTAGAACACATGGAATGTCACCCTACAGGATGTATGCCCTTAGGTCAAGGACTTCTCCTGATAAAGGATTTGTACCCTTGGGGTATGGCTGGTCACCAGCGTCATGTCAACTGTTAGACGTTAACACCTTAGATCACTTTCCAACAAGGCAAGTCCTCAAGGGAATGAGTGAAGTGGGACACACAGGACAAATACATTTTGACAAGAGGAGTGGGGGGAATGGGGAAGGAAGACCTAGGCAGCATAACCAGTGAGGGAGAGGTCCTAAGAAGCCCGGCCCCTCCTACCAAGGTATCTGGGAGGACAGAGTCGATTGTCTGTGTCTCTAGCCTCCTTGAGCTGGATACCGCAGCCCCAACAGTCACGACTCGGGCCCTAATTTCACCCTCCATCACTTTTCCACTGAGGCTGAAATGGGGACAGATCGCTCAACACGCAGTGGCGGTGACCTTCACAGGCTATCTCGCTGCCACCCAGCCCTCCGCCCCCACTTCCTTGAAACCATGTTCTCTTTCCTCTGCTTCATCCCCTGAGAGCCACAGCAGGGCTGAGTGAAGCCGTGGCAGACAGCAGCCCTGAGGAAGTGATGGGGAACAGCTGGGGACTATGGAGCTCAGCCACACAAGAGGTGTGCCCACTGCTGCCCAAATCTGGAAAACCCGGGGACTTAGAGCAGAGCCCTGCGGACTTAGGGCAGAGCCCTGGGGCTGGCTGAAAAGCCCAATAAGAGCCAATCCCAGGACTTAGGGCCTAGGAAAGTGGGTATGATCTCAGACTGCACGAATCACCAAATGGTGTTCAAAACAGAAGGAAGTGATGTCCCTCTGGGTTTTGCTTGTCAGACCACATCTGGAATTTTAGGTTCAGTTCTAGAAATCTGTGTGAAGGAGGATATTAACAAAACAGAATAGCCAAGGTGGTTAAGGTCAAAGACCATGTCAAATGAGGAAGAGGCAGGACAGTATCATGGGTAAGAACACAGACCTCAGAGTCCAGTTCCTGGGTTCCCATATGATCTCAATAAATGCTCAGTAATAGAATCCAGCATGAGTGTCAATACTGGTGTTAATATCAGTTTCCCAAGGATTGTGGTAAGCTCTGTTGCAGTTGGCCCTGGTTAATATTCACGGGGCAGCGCCTACTCCTAAGGATAGGCAGACCAGACACAGGAGCTCTCAGAAGGTAACTGAAATAGGGCCTCAGTCAGCAGCCAGGGCACCAAGATGGGTCCAGCCCAAGCCCAAGGGGGTAGGCGTGAGGATGAGGACACTGGCAAGGTTATGAAAGGTGGTGGTATAAACTATGTTGAGGCACAGGGCACATCTTTCAAGCATCAATAACTGGTACACTGGTCAGGTTACTGAGCCTGGGAGGTAAGGCAATGTACTCACGCCCTATGGGGAGTATCTGCATCACAGAGAGTATGGGGTAGCAGAAAGGATGTGCTGTGGGTTCAGAAATATGGGAGTTCTTAGCCCAGTACTGCCGTGTCATACACTGTGTGACCATGAACCCATGACCCAACCTCACCGAGTTTCCATCTCCTCCTTTGCACACAAAAGTTACTACTTCACAGGGTTGTCAAGAGAGGAGAAAAGAATGTAGCCAGACACCTGACACACATAGCCCCTACTGGAATGCCAGCTTGCTCTCAATGGTGCCTATCAGTTTCCCCAACCCATGGGACTCTGAACTCCTGGTGGGTGGGCAGGAGGTGGCTGCCAAGCCCTGCCTGCCTTGGCCACGAGCGGCACTGGTCACAAACAAAGCTGGCCACAGTGCACAAGTCCAGGAGGAATCAGAGGGCAGCTCCATACCCCACACAGGCTGTAGCTTCTGTGCCCTCCACACAGACACTGCCGACAGCCCAGACTCCTTCAGCTCTAGAGGGCTTGGAGGGCTCTTCATCTGCCATCATGTTATTTGTTGTCCTTGTTGCCATGATGAACAGAAGAGAAATATTGTCTCCAGCTAGAGCCGTAGGAAGCAGGCACCTCGAGAGGCAGCAGCTTGGGGCAGCAGTAATGGTTCTGATTGCAAGACTTTTCCTCGGCTTGCTGGGAGGGAACGTGAAATGCAGCAAGCTTGCAGGTGCTCGGGGTTCTGGGAAAATCCTGGGGTCTTGTGGCTCCCTTGAAGAATGGGTGCCAGGCTCCGCACCCCAAATTGTCATTCTTTCTATCCCCTGCAGCCAGCTACCTGTTGGAGTGACTAATGCCCTCGGTTTCCCCTGGCTCCCCCACAACACCTTCTTCCCTGCCTCATCTCAGCTATTCCCAGGAGACAGGATTCTAGCCTCACGTATAAATCCGTCCATTTGACATCTATTTCCTGAGCACACCTCCTAATTGCCAGGCTGTGCTTTAGGTGCTTAGGATATATTGGGGAATGAAACCGCTTCCTGCCCTTGGAGGCCTTGCCTTTGAACCAGGGAGACAGACTCTAAACAAAAGCATAATAAACTGGTAAATTATATAGAATGTTATGATGTGTTCAATGCCGTAGGGAAAATAAAGCAGGGTGAGGAGGGCTGGAGTTCCCAGAGTTGGCATGAGGTTTAGGACTCCAAAGGGAAATTCCGCCAAAGGCTTCTCTCCTTCCCCTCCCTGCCCCAGGGCCCCAGCAAGGTTTCACCCGAACCATTGCAGGCTGCTATTCCAGGGAAGAAGTGTCCCCAGATCCCCCCAGACTCCTATCCCCACTCCTACCAGCCAATAGAGATAGTCCTTCCAGTTGGCTTACATTTTGCAAAGCACTTTTAATATGGAAAAAACTCCCATTTAAGCCTCTCCCAAGCATACCCATGGTCAAGTACAGTTATTCCCATTTTGTGGATTAGGAAACTGAGGCTCAGAGAGGCTGAGTAACAAAAGACAAGGTCACACAGCTCTAATAAATATTAGAGTCAGAACCCGATCAGGACTTTGACTCCCCACCTGAGCTCTCCATCTCTAAAAGTATTGCTGTCACATCCCTGATCTTATTTCATCCCACAATGTTCCCATGAACTGGAAATAATAAAGCCCATTTTCCTTATGGAAAACTAAGACTCAGGGAGTTTAAGTAACTTACCTAAGATCACACAGCTAGCAAGTGGCTAATCTAGGACTTAGCCCCAATCTGCCTCGTGGTCCAGTGCCCTCTCCCCATACCCTAGATATGAGTTTTTTAGTCAGCCTCTCCCTCCTTCCCGGAGCCTTCCAAAGACAGTCCTCAGTCCCCGCCTGCACCAAGGCCCCAGCTCTCCTTGGAGTCATTCATTCCTTGCATTCAATCACCCCCACGAACACTAAAAAGAAGAGAAAAGATAGATGGTGGTAAGAATTGTGTTCAACTATTTTACTTAAGTCATAATCATTCCTAATCTAAATTTGCTGGAATGTATTACACAACCTAATCATTCACATATATTGTACTGCGGTTTCAATTTAGTGAAAAGTAAAAGCCATTCAGAGGCAGAAATATATTAAATGAACATCTCCCAGATTACGGTCCATCCGTTGGATAAAGCACAGTGAATTTTTTTGAGTCAGGGATTGGGGCTGTCTTCTCTGGTTTGGGTGTGTGTCTGACTTCTCCTCCATTCACAATGGAAGGCGAAGTGAATTGCAAGAAGAAAGACAACTTTTCAGGCTATGGAGCTGGAACAAGGGAAGGTTTGTGACTTTGGGGACATGACAGCTTCAGGACTCACAGCTCCTGGTTGGAAAACTGTCCAGCTGGCATCTGCTAGTGTTCTGGCTAACCTCCACCTCATGCCTCACCAGCTCCCTTCCAGCCCTGCTCAGGTCCAGACCAAGCATGCCATCACCAGAGCAGAATGTGCTCTTTCTGACGTCAGCAGCCTCTCCTTCACCTGCCTGTCCCCTGTTTGTCCTCTGGGTTTCAGCTTGGATGCCATGCTGCTCTGGTTGTCTCTCACTGGAGTATCCATACCACTGTATTGTCATTGTATGTTGACTTATCTCTCCCACTAGACAACCAGCATCTTGAGGCAGGGACTCTAGCTTGTTTACGGTTGTGTCATCATAGGAGGTGTTCAATGTTTATTGACTGACTCAAGCCCTTGCATGCTGATTTGCCCTTTTCCCAGTGCTTTAAGGTCCCTTGCCACATACCTGCCTCAAGACCTCCCTGTGAACCAGGCAGGTATTATCCTCATCTGAATGACTGACTGCCAAGGAGCTCCCAGCATATCAGTGGCCAAGTGATGTGACACCACGCCTAGCTCCTGACTCAGTGCCTTAATGGTACCGCCTTGTTTTGTTTTGTTGTTGTTGTTGTTGTTATTTGAGTCATCGTCTCACTCTGTCACCCAGGTTGGAGTGCAGTGGCACCATCACAGCTACTGGTTGGAAAGCTCAACATCCTAGACTCAAGCAATCCTTCTGCCTCAGCCTCTCAAGTAGCTGGGACTAAAGGCATGCGCCACCATACCCTGCTATGTTGCCTAGGCTGATCTTTAACTCCTGGACTCAGGTGATCCTCTCTCAAAATGCTGGGATTACAGGCATAAGCACCACACCCAACCCACAGTACTACCCTGTAACAGCTATTGCCACAAGGGCAAATGGCAACACTCAAGTCCTCACAACCTAGAAAAAGTGCTGAGGTTGGATATGGCATTGTAAAAATTGGATTTGAAACCACAAGACCTGAGTTAAGCTCCTACTTTTGCGAGTTTATTTTGTGATCCTGAACAAGTCATCTAATTAAACTCGTTGAGCCTCCTTGTTTCAGTTGATAAAATGCAGGGTAACAATACTCACCCCCTCTAACTGTTATTACAAAGAACTAATGACAAGCAAAGTGTGAGAGGGGTTACATGCTCAGAGGCAGCAGTGTCCGTGTGAGCAGAGAAGCCCCAGGGCCCTTCCGCCCGCTCATGTTCAGTGAGCAGATCTCAGCAAGACAACTTTGTAGTTGACAGTAACCGTCTAGCTCAAGTTGGATTACCTAGTTACCTACTTACTCCATAATGATTTAGACCACGGAAATGGCAGCACTGAGCAATGTGATTTTTATTGATTTTCGCTGTGTGTTCCTCACGAACAAGGACACGTGAAGAGTGGCCGCTCTAATTCAAGGTCCTCAGGTGCCTTTTCCAGGCCCAATGTCTTGCTGGGTTTTCCCAAATGTGCGCTGTAATCTGAACTCATCCTTCACGTCCCATCACCAGAATGCTACTGTGTCTGGGAGGGATCCTGCAGCTGAGTAATGCTCTCCAATAGGGAGTTTGTTTTGAAAGAGAGGAAGTAAAGAATAATGTTCCTGTTCCAAGCTGCTGAGGGAATTAGGAAGGCAGACGGCCATTACTCAGGCTGGAATCCTGCCAGGGCTTATGATATCATATTTATTTGCCAAGAAAAACACCTCCCTCCTATCTCTCAGGCAGCGTGGGGAAGCCAAAGCCCGAGTCCAGTCACGTTTTGTGCAGTAGGTTTAAGACACACAGACGGAACTTAATGATAGCAGCAGTCGTTTACATTTATGTGGTATTAGATATGGTTACATTTATGTGGTACCTTTTGGCTAGATGGTCCCCCAGAGTGTGACAAGCATTCTGGACAGAGGAACAGACTGGCGTGGAGTGCCAGGCACTGATCCGTTCCTTCCCACATTTCTTAGCGGCGGCTTCCTGCAGGCCCTCTTTGCCATTTGGCTTGAAGAACATCAAGCAGTTTTCCCATTCAACCCTCTGCTTCCAAACTTTGCTTAAAAAAGGGGGGGGGGGGATAGAAGCCCATCCTGTGGATAAAGTTCCACAAATGATCTTGGTAAAGGTTAATTCCTTTACGGTGCACTCTGGAGAGGACTGCAAATGAATTTGAAGTTGTCTGATGTCTGGCATGATTGAGTTAAACGCCCATTATTGAGGCTCTGGCCTGTTGAGGGTGACCCATGTGTGGTAGTGGCATCTGGCCTGCAACTTGAAGGACATCAAGGGGGGAAAGCTGTCCCCTAAATCTAGATGAAAGCCCTCTTGCTTCAGCTTTAGTCCACTGGGAGCAAGGGAGAGAAGCTGATAGTGCTGTTGCTGGTGTTATTCTGAGCACCCTTGTACGGAAGGAGCACATTTAAAAAGGCCGCCTTTGCTTCACTGTGCCTGCCTGCACAGCCTACCAGGCCACACCCACGGAACGGAGCCGAGTTCAGAGAATCAAGTACAAAATGAGATTTCAGACTACCAGGGGCATCGTATTGGGAAGAAAGGAAGGGGACCATCTGAGAATCCAGGAGATTGGGGAGCAGCTGTCAGAGAGGGTGAACTTTGACAAATTCAGAGTCAGGCAGGAGAAGCGGCATCCACAAGAGCTGGTCAGACAGTAGAGGCGCTGGAATAAGTTGTACAGGATCTAAATCTGGCAACAAAGAGATGGGGATGCCAACACTCTACTTCCAGGGCACCAGCCAGCCACACACTCCCTGGACCGTAATCCCAGGCTCACGTTGATTGTCTGTTTTCCTTGCTCAAGCACGCAGTCCACGACTGAAGTGTGTGCCCTGACTACCGCCACCGCCGCTCAAATTTCACTCATGAGGACGGCTTTGTGAGGGATACATCATCTCATTTTCCTGGAGGTCCTGGGGGGCAGCCACCAGATTGCAAACGCTGAATGTCAGCTACATTAAGCTAACACATTCACATCATTGAAAAACCCTATTTACACATAATAAACATGGGGATAGTTGCCGTGGAGGAAATAATATAGTATTGATTAAAACAATGACTTGTAATGCCTTCTGAAAGCCTGCAGTCACCAGCAACCTCCCCAGCAGGCCCTACACACAGGCAGCCTCCCTACCTGGCGGCCTCCAGTCTGCCGTCAGCTGTTACTCTCCAAATGGAGAAGACAGGCATTTCCACGGGCCACAGGGCATGACAGCAGGAGCCTCCGTTTAGGGAGTCTTGCCCGTGCCAGGCACTGTTCTGAGTGCCTGCTCTCATTATACTGCCACAGCAGCACCTTGAAATGGGTGGTATTATTATTTCCATTTTATAAAGAGGGAAACAGGCTCAGAAAGGAGTTAATGTTTTGCCCAGGGTCTCACAATTCATAAGTGATGCAGCTAGGATTCAAACCAGATCTGTCTAACTCCACAGCACACATACTGTACTCATCATGCTAGACTCCTTTGTATATTCATTTTCTGTCTAGACATGTAAATATTCAAAGCATGAGACAGAAGCTCCGGTGTGCTAGCCTATGCTCTAGGCGCTGGGGCCTTCGTCTGGGCATTATCACTGGTTTGGTATAGTGGGTGATGGAAGGCCTGTGACCAACTCAACCTTGGCCATGATCCCAGCTGTCCTGAGCTGGGGAAAAAACCTGCAGTTTGGCAGTCCTGGAAGTTTCAGAAATGGAAAACCTCATTTTAGAAAGACAGCTTATTGCCCCAGAGCTGTTGGCAAGTCTAGAACGGGGGTACATCTTTCCCTTGGCTTGAAAAGAGTCCACAGTCAGTGGAGGACAACAGTAAGGTATAGGACCACAGATCGGTGTCAGGTGAAGGAGGCTCCAGGAACACACCGGAGCAGGTAGCAGGCTGATCACATCAGGGTAATTTTCCATGAGGACGCGTAGTGGGATGAATAGGGGAGAGACAGGAGGGTCTGACTGTCGAGAACACACAGCAGTGTCCCTCTGTTAGCAACGAGCAGCTCTGCTGTGCTTTGTCATTTATAGGCTGGATGATGTTGGACAAGTCACTTAGGCTTTCTGAGCCTCATTCCAAAAGTAAGGATAATGCTTCTTATGTCAGTGTTGTGAGGGCCTAATAGTGACAGCCACAGTAGCATGTGGCTATTGTGCTATCCGCACTCTCGATTAAGGTCAAATCCTGATCTTTTAACCTTTTCGTGAGTGCTTGGTGACCTTCCCCTTGCTTCCTCGTAGGGCTTTAGACTTGAGACTTCTGCACACAGTTCTCACCCCTTCCCCAACTGACCCAGAACTGAGGGCATCCATCTGCCTACTTCTCAGCTGTCCCTGCCGTGCAGCCTGGATTTGGAAGGTAAATGGACAGATTTTTGCATCTTCTGAAATCCTTGCTTCGCTGGGCTTCACTTTCTTCCGCTATAGCAGAGGATTTCCACTAAACCCCTGAACCATGTCTGGATTATTGCTCTGGCGGCATCAGGGGAGTACGTTCTGATACCAACTCGCACAGGCAAAACACCGAAGGCAGAAACACAAACTAGGTTTTAGTGAGGCTGATAAAGGTACCACTGGGCTGCTGCGGGTGAGACTCAGGCCTCCTAGCAAGCAGTGTGTCCCTGCAGCAGGCAGCGGTAGGCACTGAGCCTAGTCTGACCTGAGCTGGAGGACAGGTCCTGCAGAGGACTCAGTAGAGAGTCCACCCCTCCTTTGAGAGATGAGAAGACTGAAGCCCAGCGAGTCTCAATGATTTGCTCAAGATCACCCAGCAAGGCCAGACAAATCACATAGGCAACATCAGGACCAAATAGGGGGGAATCTGGCTTTGGGGTGGGTGGACTTGGGTTCCAGCCCCACTGTCACATAGCTGTGCGGCCTTGGGCAAGCTGCATTAGTCCAGAGGCTCTGTTTTCCCGTCTGTGAAATGGAACTATGGATACCCGCCTCAGGTATGAGTGCTCAGTAAATGGCTGCCCCCTTTCCAGCAGCCTCCCTTTGTCCCCTCCAATTCCCCTTCCTACCTCTTCAAGACAACAGAGGCCATCCTGTGAGGTGCCTGATCTCCTGCTCTGGCTCTGAGACCTAGTCCTGGCTCAAGAGGAGACTCCTAGCTATTGTACAACATGGTGATTATAGTTAATAACAATGTATTGCCCAGAGAGTAGATTTGAAATGTTCTCACACACACCCCAAAACTTGCTAAATATGTGGGGTAATGGATATGTTAATTCTGTATGATTTATTCATTCCACAATATATGCATTTATCAAAACTCCATTTTGTACAACCCACAGAATGAGAAAAAATATTTGCTAATTGTGTATCTGGCAAAGGCTTAACATCCAGGATCTACAAGGAACTCAAATGAGCCAAAAGGAAAAAAACAAACAACCCTATTCATGGCTGAGGATATGAATAGACATTTCTCAAAAGAAGACATACAAGCAGCCAAAGATACATGAAAAAATGCTCAGCCTAATCATCAGAGAAATGCAAATCAAAACCACATTGAAATCCTACCTAATCCCAGTTAGGATGGCTATCATTAATAAATCAAAAAATAAGCCGGACTCGGTGGCTCAGCCTATAATCCCGCGCCTTTGGGAGGCTGAGGTGAGTGGATTGCCTGAGCCCACGGGTTCGAGACCCGCCTGGGCAACTTGACGAGACCTCATCTCTACAATAAAAAAAAAAAAAAAAAATGAGCCGGGTGTGGTAGCAGGCGCCCGTAGTTCCAGCTACTCGGAAGGCTGAGGCGGAAGATCACTGGAGCCCAGCAGGTCGAGGCTGCGGTGACTGGGAGTGGCCACTGCACTCTAGTCTGGGTGATAGAGTGAGACTCCAACTCAAAAAAATAAATAAATAATAGATGCTGGTGGAGGTGCAGAGAAAAGGGGACACTTCTACACTGTTGGTGGGAGTGCAAACTAGTCCAACCTCTATGGAAAATAGCATGGCAATAGTTAAAGGAACTAGAAATTGACCTTCCATACAATCCAGCAATCCTTCTCCTGGGAATATATGGCAAGTGCCAAGTATATCTAGCAAGCCAAGATGATTTGACTACTGCTTCTAAGGACCTTACAATCCAAAGAGACAGACAGATACATGAACCGATAAATATAGCACAGTAGTGGGAGGAGGCAGGGGGTCATGGGAGCAGAGATGCTTGGCGATTATGCTCTCCAGCAGTGGTAACCTGTAAGAATTGTCCAGCCCCAAGTGCAAAGCCAGACACAAATGCTGTCCCCTTCAGTGAGCTCCGTGCTCTAGGGCCCGGAGCATGCTCTCCTCTTCTGTCCTGTTCTTTGTGCCCCTCTTCTCTCACTCTCTGGCTCCCCAGTTTTCCTCTTCTACTGGCTTTCTATATGAAACCAGGCTCTGTTTGTTTATGAGAGAAGCTACTGGTTAAATTAGAGAGCAATTCCCGGGAACACTGAGCACTCTGCGAGGATTAGGCCCCATAGAAATGTAATAAGTAAATCAGAGGGATAAATGCTCAGACAACAAGCAGGAGGACTTAGGAAAATAAGCACTGCAGCCCCAGGCACCAGAGGAAGTCATCACTGACAGAGCAGCCTGAACTCCTCTGGCCCTGGATGGAATTTACGAGATTGGCTTTTACACTCACCTGTGTTTGGGAGCTGACTACCCTCTCACGTAATAAATCCCAAGGGCTCCTGGAGCCCATACTGCCATCATCTGTCCTAGACTCACCTGTCCATCCTCCAGGGATGTCGGCGGTAGGAAGAGAGAGCCTCTCAGAGACATTGGTGAGCTCTGGTGCAAAGACCTTTCTTGGGCATTGTTTCATAGAGGTATCCCGTGGACAGAGCATGGGCTTCAGGCTTGATCCAGATCTGGTTCTGCTGTTCTCTAGCTGTGCGGCCTCAGATAGTTGTGCACCCTTGCTGATCCTTGGTGTTTTCATTAACCGTGTAGAGGTAAATTACTGTCTCTGAGCATGGTGTAGGTAAATGAGAGTGTGTATGAAAAGCGTCTCACAGAGCAGACACTTGTTCATAGATGGTCCTCAGTACATGGCACCCCCTTTTCTTTTTGGAGTCAGTAAGTCCAGACTAGGCGTGATAGGAGAGTCTAGAACTTATACATCTCCAAAGACGTGGGCCAGTCACTGAGACAAGGAGCAGGACTAGTGCTAAGTCAGAGCACCAGAGCCTGTTGGTCAGGAACAGTTAGCCACACACATTTCAAGAACTCTCCATAGTGCTAAGGCAGCATGCATACACGAAAACACGCTCACCCGTGCACCCCACATGTTCTCACACATTTGTGATACTCTCTGCCCGCCATGCGTCCACCTACAGGAGCACACTGCATTCCAAATTCTCATGCCATCCCCACACATGTGCACATATACACTCCCACTTGTATCAGCATGTAGTCACACCGAGTCATACTTATGAGAAAGTCCTCATCAAAATCCAAGATCATCCTTTTGCTTCCCTAGAGTGTGACCCGAGGATATCCTCCCGTGAATTCCCATTTTGCCCTCCTCCTTCTTTGTGGGAGGCTGAGGAAGGACCAAGGAAAGAAATAAGGGTCTGAAATGTGCAGAGATGCCAAGGTGTATTTCCTGGGCTGCAAGCATCCTGGGCACAAAACATCCTAAAGGTTGTTTCTCTTGGAAAAGAGAACACTGTCTGCTAAACTTTGGGGTAATTGGATGGAAGAAGGATTGATCTCATTCTGTGTTGCCACATGGTGCAGATTTGAGACTAACGAGTCAAAGTTGCAGGGTAGTAGGGGATACTTGAGCTCAATATGGAAGAATTTTTAAAATTATTCAAGCTCACCAAAAATGAGAAACACAGCTTGCAAAGTAATGAGCTCTCTGTCTTGAGAAGGACTCAAGGGGAAACAATATTACTATTTCTCTGAGCTGCTATATAAAGTGAGGGTGATGTGAGGGTGGCAATGAGTGACCTTGAAAGGCCCTTTCTATGCGAAGAACCTAAAACTCATCACTCAGTTTTTCTCCCTAAGGTAAAGATGACATCTAAAACAGAGGAAGGATAGTCAGTGTCTAGGGTGCTGGTTGCCTTCTAGGATCTTCTATGCTGGGTTATCGGCCCCACACTGGTCCAACATTTGCCCCAGACCTTTTTCCCAAGGACTTGGCATTCCCTGGATTCTGCCCCGCCATCGAACTGACCTGAGTACAGAAGTATTAAATTTGTTACGGGTGACATTTTGATGAATTTAGACCCAAACTCACTCAGCTTATTGATCCTAGAGAAAATGTTCATCCTTTAAAGACCACCCAACTGCATACTTAATCCATGTGCCACACACCGGGTCGATATGAAGCGCTGCCAAGACAAACATTTTGCTGAGCCTTTTATTGAAAGAGGGCTTTGTGACATTCTATTTCTTTCTTCCTTCCATGCTGCCTGAGTCCCCCAGAGGTTGAGTGGCCACCAGCAGGAAATGCTGGGGTCCTCAGTTCGCTCCATACCTGGCTAGCTATGGGACACTGAGGAAATCCTTTAGGCTCTCTAAGCCCCGGTTTCCTCATCTGAGAGGTAGAGAAAGCCATCCCCCTTCCCAGTTACAGTATGGAGTAAACAGCATGACCGTGCATGTGGCAAGGTGCTGAGTATGCAGTAGGCGCTGAGTAAATGCTTATCCTTCCTTTTGGATTCCAGCACAGGGAACTTCACTTGTGCCTCAGGAATGAATCCCTTTTTCCTCAGCTGATTGAAAAGGGACCTCTCAATGGGCCTCGGAAAGCAAAGCTCCAGGAAAGAAAGGAGGCAAATTAATAAGTGCATATGTACGTGTGCACCTGAATTCCAACCAACTGCAGTAGCAGGCCCCAGCCACACACAGGGCCACAGCATGGTGGGGGAACACACTGCCAGCTTGAGATAGGCTTTAGTGTGAGCATTTTGCAGATAAAGATGCTGAGGCCCCAGGACATTAAATAATACGTGAACTTCCTACCATAAGTTATGTGTAAGATGCTGTCTAAAATGGGAACCCAGGTAGGCAAAAATCACTGCCTATCTTGTCCAGCACAATATCCATAGCAACCAGAACTTACACATAGTGAGCTTCCAATGAATGTTGAATGAATGAATGAATGAATGAATGAATGATTAGGAAAAACTCAGATGAAAACCTAAACAAATGACTGCAAGGTTAGCCACATAAGGCCAACCCATACCTGAGGCTGACTTCTGTCATATTTTTGTAAAAGGAGGGGCGTACAATGATAGATAGGTGTAAGGTTGGAGCCCTGCCCAGAGTTCTGTTCTCAAACCAGTAGAGAGGATCTCAGACCTCAGCCCTCACCTTGGCCCCCAAGATTTTGAATGGACATAAGGTGCTAAACCAAATGGCGATCTGGGCTGGGTATGGTGGCTCACACCTGTAATCCCAGCACTTTGGAAGGCAGAGGCAAGATGATTGCCTAAATGCAGGGGTTTGAGACCAGCCTGGACAACTTAGCAAGACCTCATTTCTACAATCCATAAAAAAAAACAATTAGCCGGACATAGTGGCATGCACATGTAGTTCCAGCTACTTGGAAGGCTGAGGAGGAAGGATCACTCGAGCCCAGCAGGTCAAGGCTGCAGTAGCCGTGTGTATGCCACTGCACTCCAGCCTAGGCAACAGAGTAAGATTCCAACTCAAAAAAAAAAAGGCAATCTGTTGGATATTAGGACAGGATCATCCTGTCTGTGGAGTCACTCATCACATGTAAGTATTCACTGAGTGCTTACTGTGTCCTAGACTCTGTGCTAGGTACTAGAGATGCCAGGATTAATAGAGAGAGTCCTCATTGTACAGTTGAAAGGGTGGGGCAAAAATCCCAAACTATTGCCACATCTATGAGGAGTCTCATAACAAGGGTATGTACAAGGCAGGGGTTTGCCCATCTGCATGGATGGGTAAAATACCCAGAGAGAGTTTCTTGAGGGGTCTTGAAGTGTGAGTGGGATGAGCTGCTTGAAGAGGGTACAAGAATCTCTGGTGAAGAAACAGCAAGGGCAGAGGCACAGAACTGGAATCATCAGGCCATGTTCTCAGAACTGCTCAGACTAGCCTTATGTGGGCTATGGGGAGGGTCAGGAAACAAGACTGGAAAAATGGACAGAGGATGTTCATCCCTGCCATTCAGGGAACTTGCAGGCTGGGAAAGATACAGCTCTGCCCTGGGGTGACTCTGAGAGGATCCTTCCCCTCCTGTGAGTTTTCATTTCCTCCTCTGTAGAAGGTTGATTGGGGGTGATTTCTGAGGTTCCTTCCTGGTTCTAACATTCTATGACATTTCTCACTAACGCACAAGATACAAATAAGTACACAAGACCAGAGGCATAAGAAAATACACAAAGAAACAGGTGTTAATCTAGTGCAAACAGTGTGAAAACTGAATAGATGGCTATACTAGCTACTCTCAGAAATACCTGTGGGGTCACTACCCCCCAGCCTTGGAACCCCATGGTTCTTCCTCCAGCCCTCAAGGAAGGGAGGGTCCCAGTTGTCCCCTCTGGCAGTCTCTCCCTATGGAAGCTAAGTGCCCCTGTGGGTGTTGCAGAAAGAGACAGACAAGCAGGCTGCCCTCCCTGCCTTTGTGCTGTGCCAGGGGTAATGCTGAAATTCACCTCATCCACAGAGCTCTCATCACTCAGAAAAAAGTTCATTTGATAAAAAGTAGAAGGAATTCTCCCCCTGGACCTCATTTCTTATGGTGGGCTTCATTGTTAAGCTACAATGCTCAAGAAAGTGGAGGTATTAGGCCCTGACAAATTCAAATGCCAGAGGGATTTTAGGATCACTTTTAGTTGAGGTTCTTCGTTTGGAGGCTGCTATGATCTGAATGTTTGTGTGCCCCTCCATTTATATATTGAAATATTCACCCCAAAGGTAATGAAATTAGGAGGGGTGTCCTTTGGGAGGTAATGAGGTCATGAGGGTGGCACCATCACAAATGGGATTATAAGTGCCCTTATAAGAGAGGACTGAGCCGGGCTCGGTGGCTCAACCTGTAATCCCACACCTTTGGGAGGCTGAGGTGAGTGGATTGCCTGAGCCCGCAGGTTCGAGACCCACCTGGGCAGCGAGACCTCATCTCTACAATAAGTCAAAAAATCAGCCGAGCGTGGTAGCACATGCCTGTAATTCCGGCTACTTGGAAGGCTGAGGCAGAAGGATCACCGGAGCCCAGCAGGTCGAGGCTGCAGTGGCCGGGAGTGGCCACTGCACTCCAGTCTGGGCGACAGAGTGAGATTCCAACTCAAAAAAAAAAAAAAAAGAGGTTTGAGGGAGCTTCTTTGGCCCTTCCACCATGTGAAGACACAGTGAAAAGGTGCTATGCTGTCTATAAGCCAGAGAGCTAGCCCTCAGTAGACACCAAATCTGCCTTGATCTTGAACTTCTCAGTCTCCGGAACCATGAAAAATAAATTTCTATTGTCTATAGGCCATGCAGTCTATGGTATTCTGTTATAGCAACCCACATGAACTCAGACTGGGGGGAGGGGGGGATAAGAAACATCAGCCTCTTTGAGAATATGATGAAAGCCCTAGAAAGAGGCATACGTATTTTTTTTTCTTTGAATCAGTGTCTCATGCTATTGCCAAAGTTGGAGTGCAGTGGCACAATCACAGCTCATGGCAACCTCAACCTCCTGGGCCAGGTGATCCTTCTGCCTCAGCCTCCTGAGTAGCTGGGACTATAGGCATATGCTACCATATCCGGCTAATCATTTTATTTTTTGTAGAGACAAGTTCTCATTATGTTGCCTAGGCTGGTCTCAAACTTCTGCGCTCAAGTGATCCTCCCACCTCAGCCTCCCAAAGTACTAGGATTAAGCCACTGCACCTGGCCTATATTTAATTTTGTATGCAAACTCACTTGCCCTCTTAACTGAGGTCCCCTAGAGATCTTCAGACACCCAATTAAGTCTCCTACCCTACTTCAAACTCTATTTCTCAAATGAAGAAATTGAAGCCCAGAAAGATTAGATGACTCACCCAAGGTCACCCAGGTAATTAGAACAGAGCCAGATCTCCAGGAAAGCAGGCCAGCGTCTGCCCCAAGCAGGGAGGCGCCCAGGAGACACCAGGTCACTGGTGTCTGAGCCAGAACTCAGTCTCAGACAGGGAACACAGGAGTAGGAGGGGGCAATCAGGCTAGGCTGCCAAGTGCTCTACCTTGAGAGCTGGCTATCCCCAGAGCTTCTCTCTGCTGCCTCTCTCTCCATGACAGCCAGGCTTCCCTGAGGCCCCAGCCAGAAGGAATTTGGGTGATGGCTCCCTGACTCAGCACCCTCTGAGCAGCCTGCAGGCTCTATTCCACCCAATGCTCCTCTTAGGGAAAATTAGGGGAACTGTGTCTCCTGAGCAGATTTAGATCTGTGAGTGGCAAACTGCACCTGAAGGGAGTGGCAGGATTTAATTGAGCTCAGGCTCTGAAGTCAGAGGCCCAGATTCAAGTCTTGTCTCAGTCCTCTTATAGATGAGCTGACACTAGGAAAGGTATTTAACCTGTGCAAACATCAGTTTCCTCAGCTGTGCAATCAGGACCATCATAGTCCCTCTTCATAGGGTTGGTGTCAGAGTTAAATAAGATAATTTATGTAACGTGCTTAACACCATGCCTGGTGATACATTTTAGCTGTTTTATCACACTGCCCAGGAGGTGCCCAGGGTAGTAAGTCCTTGCCTTCAGGACTTCAAATCGGGCTACTTATTGTTATCCTAGACTATGGATGGTAAGGAATCCATCTTCTGCCCTTCCAAGTATTTGCAAAAGAGTACAGTGAGAGCTTCCAGAGGAGCACTGGGAAGAATTTGCTGCCCTTAGAGGAGCAGGTTGTGAGCTGTGCCCATGGAGAGGTTGTGAGCTTGCCCCATCTGGAGACTTTAAAGACAGGTCACGACTTTGCTGGAATGACTGGATGTCAGTTCTGCCAGGAGAAGGGGAGTGAACCACATGAGCTCTCCTGGCCATACCTGCATGCTTCTCTGGCCGGACTTCCGCAGCTCAGCTCAGCAGTCAGAAAAACAGGATGAGGCATGGAGGGATGGTGACTCACCTTAAATGAAGCAGAAACCACAGGTGGAGGGCCTTAGTCACATCTATGAAAGGTCTAGAAGCCGGAACCAGGGTAAATGGTCCTCTCCTCAGATGTCAAAGCTCTGCCAGTGGTGTGCTAGGAAACCAGTTTTTGGGAGGGGTGAAGAAGGGGATGGGGAGAGGGGAGAAGAGAGAAGAACCCTGTTGCAGTTGTGCCAACTCCCTTAGTGTAAATTGAAGCTACGGGTGTGACATCACTGAATGCCAAATTGGGGAAAAATACGCACAGTCGGCTCTTCTAATCTGGTACTAGATGTCCACCCTCCTGGCTATATCTACATCCCAGGCCCAGCAGGATGGGCCGATAGACTATCATCCCTGGGCACTGGTCCCACCTGAGTCCTTGGGAAGAGCAAAGCCTATGCCCTAGACAGCTTGCACTAAAGGCAGCTTCCTCCCGCTCCTGAGTTGAAACCTACCTCCCTAGAATCCCTACCACCTGGTCCTGATTCTTTCCCTAAAGTCCTGCAGGTGGTCTTCTCTCTCTCCTACTGCACAACCAGGCTCCCTCCCATGCCTCTTATGGCTAGACTTCCAGACCCTTGCTGTCCCGGCCCCCTCCTCTGAGTGCCCCCAGCTTTGTCCGTGTGCTCCTGAAAGCATGACTGAAGTGCAGGGCACTCCCCTCCATATGGTCTGTGCAGTGCCAGATAGAACCTTTTCTCACCTGCTTGAACTAGACATGTCATGATAGATCTCTCTTTAGATCTTTCTGTGTATTTGTTCCAACTTCTTGACTTCTTTGTAAGATCCCAAGACTGGGCTTGAACCTTCTTTCTACCTCCAATGCCTAGTACGCACCTTGTACTCACTCTGCAGCTCAGTGACTGCTGGCCAGGCTAACAATGACCAGGTTTCAAGATCTGCTCCTCTGTTTCTGCAAAACATCTGCTCCTCTGTTTCTGCAAAACATCAACCTGGTTTACTGTGCAAACCAGGACTGGTAGGCGCTAGCAGGACAGCCATTGGACAAACCTTTTCCCCAAAGGCTGAGTACACTGCTCCCTGAGCAGCTGTGGGTGTTATCTTAATTCTGACAGTACAGAAGCCTCAGTTAAACCACAAAACTGGAGTCCTCAAGTTGATCTTAGAGCACTGTAACACACCCTATACTTTATTATGTTATTTGTATAACTAACTACTATTGATGGGGCACTTACAACGCACCCAGCCTTGGTCCCACACATCTAAACTTCACTTCCTAGTATTTTGCATACATCGTCTCTAATCCGCATCATGACCCGGGACTTCTCCTGGAAACTGAAGGTGGGCATCTCCAACCAAGAGCCAAGAGGCAGTTGGAGAGCCCACCATCCTGTATGAGAACTCCCAAGAGCTGCGGGGGCCAATGGTCCAAGCTTCCTGGGCTGGCTTCTTTCGACCTCAGAGTCAGGAGAGAACCTGGCCCTCCCATCCAAAGCTTGGAAACCGGATAGCCAGTATTTCCTGATCACCAGGCCCCTCAGCTAAAAGACCTTCTTTGTCCTAGCCCAGCCTCCCTTGCTGGGTCCTGGCCAGAGAACTTTCTCCAGATGAGCAAGAAGCATAAATCCTCCTGCAGTTCAGGCCCTCCTTCACATTGCCATGACCATGCTCTGTGGACTGGTCAGAACCCGAGTCAAGGTCCCTGATGGCTCATATGAGAAAGCAGGCCACAGAAGCACACTGATCCCCACCTCCCATGTGTGCTGAAAACCTTGGAAACACAATTATTCCTGAAGAGACCCAGGAAGGGCCAATGTGGACCCAGGCCTTTTCGATCCTATTCCAAGAAGCATGACACAGCTCACAAATGACCCAGTAAATGGGTACTGGTGAAACTAGGTAGGCAGAGGTGAAGGAGGTGGTGAATGAATACCATTTTTCTCTTTGGAGGAAATTTCAGTCTAAGAAGTCAGTGGGAGTCTGGAATTCCTTCCCATTCTCATACTTTAACACATGAGCATGCACACATATAAACACACACCCTCTCACACCGTCCCAGTGGCCCTCGTCCTCTGATCTGGTGGGGCTGCTAGGTTGTATGGCCCCAAATGGGGTCACCTCTCTAGGGCTCAGCTATTGATGTACAGGGCTTGCACAGGCCCTGGCATACCTATTAGCAATCAACCTCCCGCTGGGCTGGCCTCTGGTAAGTAAACTTTCATGTTCTTATTAAGTGATGGCTGGTGGTTCAGCATCACTCCCCTGGATCTGTTTGAGGCTGATTCCTGACTCAAAGCTCTCACACTCTCTTTTGCCCCCTCACTGCTGAAAGGTTATCTTTGGAGAGAAGAAAGGAGCTTTGATTTTTGTGCTGGGCTGCCAGCTTAGATCTAGGCCTCTGAGGGAAGTAGAGGAACTGGGTTTTACCCTAAGCATTGTGTTCAAATCCCAGTTCTGCCATCAGCAACTGGGTGACTTTGGGCAGGAGAGAGTGAAACCTCTCTGATCTCCCGTCCTCCTCCATGAATATGGAGGGTTAATGAAGAACATCCTCTTGCTTCTTCAACTGCAAAGCCCTGTGGGTGTGTTAGTTGCTAACAATACCCAGTCACAACCTGGTTTCCTCATTCTCCGATCCCTGTTCTGGTCCCTCAGGATGAAGCTCCTTGTCTGGGGCCTCCAAGGGGCTTCCTTGGAGATTTCTGGAATTCATGGGCCAGCTATAAATTATCTTTGACAAAAAAAAAAAAAGGGTAGGTAGAATCCAGGACAGGATCCAAGCCATGCCTAGCAGGCAGATGAATCTACCCCTGTGGCCTTGACCTTACCCTGAAGAGTTATCCCCCCAGCAGGAGCTCACCCTGGGAACCAGCTCTGCCATTCTCGCCTCCTCCCCTCCTCTCCCCATCCCAAAGTGGGAGAGATGGCATTTAAGCTTTTTTGTTTTTGAAGGCAAAAGAAACATTGGGCTAGGGCCTCCATCTAGCTGTATGGATAGCTAGATAAATAATTACTAAATAAATAAATAAGTGAAAATAAGCAAAGAAAGCCTCCAATGAACTTGAATTGCTGCCTTGCTGAGAGGTAACTGGCAGATTCAATTTAATTATAAGATACAGAGTTGTAATGGGGTGTGTGAGGCTCAAGGAGGATTTCAGTAATGGGAGGACAGCAGGGTTCCCTGTCTTTTCCTCTGGGTCCTCTCCTAACCCCGCCACCTCCTTTCCTCCCTTGCTGTGTGGGCTAGGGTGGGTAGGGGAGACAGGCAGCTGCCTGGGCTTTGCTCTGCCCTGGAGGAGAGGTCTTGCCAACCCCTGGTCCTCTGCTCCTTGCCAGCTCCCAAGGTGGCCCAAGTTAGAATGCCCTAGAGGCAGAGCAGGCAGAGCGGGAGAGCTCGGCTCACATCCCTCCCTTCTTCCACCCCAGTGAAGGTGTGCAGCATTCCTGTATGGACAAGGCCCACCCTGCAAGGCAAGGCATGAGCACTGGACTGTGAATCAGGCAGCTGTGACTGTGTCTTGGCCAGGGGCAAGGACATGCCATCACCTGGCCTCCTTCCTGCACTGTTTTTCCACCCAGAAAGTGGAGGGGGCACCCCCCAAGCCCACTAGACCCTCAGCACCCCCTTCACTCCAAGATCCCTAAAAACCTTACTCTCCCCCTACTCCCAGGACATTTTTCCTCCTCTCTGTCCTTTTTTCTTGTGCCAAATAAGAGCAGATGTCTCCCTCCACCCCAACCTCATTCAGTGGGACTCAGGGGACTCAAGGGCAAAGGTTGAGCATTTCTGCCTGACCCTAGGGATAAATTATTTAAAGTCAGTCTATGACACTTATGGGACCCTCCCAATTAATCCTCAGCATTTGTGGTTTTATTTGGGCCATCAATGGGTAACAAGTTGTTTGTAAGCACATCACTAACCTCAGCAGTCATGCCCCTGCTGTCCACACACCCTGAGCAGGTGGCTGTCCTCCACCCTTCCCTACCTTACCCCCACCTCCGTGCCTCCCCCAGGAGGCAATTCCTCCTTCTCCATACCCAAGGAAATGGACTCCTCAGGATCCTTGCTCCCAGGAGGGCTTCACAGTGCTTCCAGCCACCCAGCAACAATGCCCACAGTTCCATCAGTCAGCACCCTCTGGGCAGCTCCCCTCTTCCCACCAAGGTCTCTGCTGGTCCCCTGAGCTGTGCATTAGGGCTGCATCGTCAGAGAAGGGTGCGGCGGACCTGGGCTCTGGCATCAAATGGGCCTGAGTTTTAATCCTGCGTCTACCACTTCTTAGTTGTATGATTTCAGGAAAATTGCTCAACTTCCCTGAGCCTTGCCTGGACAGCGGAGCTAATAATCTGTAAGTTCACTAATCTGTGCAAAGATTAATTTAACAAATCAATCTCTTTGGCATAATGTCTTATTGGGCCTCTGCCTTCTCAAAGATCTGGGCCTCAAGAGGACTTCAGGGGATGGGGTGGAGTGCGACTTTGCCTGCCACGTTATTGCCTTCAGTCTTCATCTTTTGGGGACTCTTGGTCCTACAAGAAACAAGAAAAAAAGAGATTCCCTCTTCCTGCCTGGCCTCCCAGCTGTGATTGACTGGCTGCACCAGGCTGAGCCTCCCCAGGAACAGGACACACAGCTGTGGAGCATCTGGCCCCATTCAAACACTAGTCACTGACTTCCAAGTTCCTCTTAAGGAAAGTCTAAAAGCTTCGCAGGCATATGGCCTGTAGCAGCCCCTGTTCCTCCAGGGCGAGTAGACTAATGACAAGCCAGGGGAACAGGAATGACCTTCATGATTGTGTTTCTTTATATGTTCCCCTACCAAACAAGCAACCCACTGGGATTAGACATCTTAAATCAGATGGGCTAAGCCATTCTTGTACATGTGATAAAACTGTTCCTCATACAACTATTCAACCAGCATTATTAAACGTTCCCCCTTGCGCCAGCACTCCCCTCACAAAGAGATGATACTGGTAGCCCAAAGAATCTAGTTTGTAATTGACTTTGCTGACCTCGACAATGACCCTGAGGAAGTTATGTAACCTTTTGGATTCTCAGTTTCCTCTTCTGTCAAATAGGAATAACAACAGTATTACCTTATAGTTTTGATGAAAATTAAAGAAAACAATGCATGTGGAATGCTTAGCTAAGAGACTAATAAATCAGAAGCAATCAGTACTTGGCAGCTTTGTGACAGTGAATTACGTGAACTTGGCACCAGGTGGGTGAGTCTTTTGTGATGCTCGCCAGTAGAGAAGTGCAAGATGACTGCACCCAGCCCCAAAGGGAGTAGTCAGCATCCCAATTTCAGTGTGCAGAGGGGTGGAGTGAACTCTGCCAACTTTGGGGCCCATATTGACAGCCAAGGGCCCCAGAAGAAGCTGGTGGCTGTGTTGGAATTCCAGGTAGTTCATCCATTGGGAGAAAGACCCCAGGCAGTGACTAAGGGTATGGGAGGAGCCTATCCATCCAAGGAGAGAAAGATGACAGGAGTCAGACAAGGTGTCTGAGAGCTAGCCCAATGGGCTGAGACTCAGAATTGGTGAGGAGTTGAATTTCTCAGAAAATGGAGACAGAGCATGGCAGGATGCACCAACATGGAGTCAGACAGACAAGGGTATTCCAAACTTCCCCACTCACCAGTCGCGGGACTCTGAGCAAACTCCTTACCCCTCTAAAATGTCAGTTTCTTTATAAATAACATCGGGATAATAACACCTGGGTTCATAAGGTTGTTGTAAGGGTGAAACAAAATGAGGAAAGTTAAATGCCCCCTTTGCTGCTTAGCAAATGTCTGTTATCTTTTTCCCACCCTAAATGTACAGGCCAGTGGAGCAGAGATTTGAAGAAGCCAAAAGATTTATGACCACATGAGCATGCAGGCTCATGGGATCTGGGGCATAGCAACACAGACAGTTCTAGCCCTTCCAGCTGGTGGCGAGGACTTGCTAATAATGCCACTTGCCTTGGCCATGCAGTGGATGGGGCTATGCCAACTGGCAAATGGCACAACTGAGGCAGGCTGAGGAGGGTAGGGGCTGGCAAAGGGCTACCCCATAGTCATTACTACTGCTGGATGAAGCCGCAAGGTGCTTATCAGCAGGTGTTTGAGGGAGCCATGCACCCTGCAGGAGCTAGTGAGGATAGAGTGAGGGGGGGTTCACAAAAACTTTTTGGAATTATCACAAATGATTGTCAACTCTTCCTAAAAAATGATAACTCGACATGAGCTTTTTATGGAATCAATTGTTTTTAAAAAAATTAATTTAAGACACAGCTGTTTCAGATTTCTCTTATAAGAATTTAATTGGTATGTAATAGCATAGTTAATTAAATACAAATCAATAGTTTAAAACAACTAATTGATACTTAATATGAATGGGGAAAAACTTAGTTCTAATATAATTAACTCATATTAAATAAGCAATGAAATAGCAATTATATCTTTACAACAATGTAAAATTTATAGTTCTTTAATAAACTTAGAATTAGCAAGCAATGGGATCCAAAAATTATAAAACAGGTATTATTGGACTATTAAACATTTATCACTTGTCCTCGAGGGCCAGAGCCAGGCACTAGTCAGGATTAATTTACCTTTGCTACTCCCCTCATCAGGCCCCTTTACTACAGAAGCTGATCAGGAAACTGTGATCTTTGCATGATTTATGGGCATCATTACTGCCTGCAAGTAATTATGCTAAAAACAGAACTAGGTAGAACCGATGCAGACAGCAGTTGTGCAGCAGAACCAAGGTGAGGACATTCCAAACACTAGACTCCAGCATTCTGCAATGGCTGGGCAGAGTGGCTGTTGATGGCTACTGGTGAGTGATGGGCAGTAAGAGAGATCACCAGTACAAACACACAACAAAGACAAGATCTGGGACAATCTCTAGGCTTCAAGGCCCTTTGCAAGGGCATCCCTCACAACCCAGTGCTCCAGCTCTCTTCTCCTCCTCTGGACTCCTGCAGCAAAGATTGTCATTTGTGCGGAAATAGCTTGTATGTTGCCTCATGACTCTTTCTCTACCAAACTGCTCCTTGGCTTTGACTTTTATTTACCTCTTCAAAAGTAGATGCCTTATATAACCAACTGGATTCTAATCTCCTTGGGCTAGGAAGCTCGTCTTGTTTATTTTTGTTTTGCACATAGTGCCTAGCAATGAGTATTCATGGATTGGACTTTATACCAGTGACATTTATTAATATGTGCTAATTATGGAGGGATGGTATCAACGCCTGTAGCAGAATCTACCCATAGTATCCCCCTGCTGTTTCTCCAGAATGAAACATTCACCCTCTGAGGTCAGTGCAGTTGGTTAAAAATATTTGTGTTTCAGATCAGAACTCTGGCTTACATTATCATCCGGGTCCTCTTGACTTGAGAACCTCATCACCTCAAATACAGGAGTCCAAAAATGTACAATTATCACTCTGTGACTTAATCAACTTTCTTTGTCCTGACCCTGCTCTGTCCAATGAAAGACAGTGGGGTCACCTTTGCCCCCTTCCTCTGCTTGCCCCACTGGGTCACTTAGCATCAGAATATCTCCGATTCCCCATTTTCTCTCTGTTCCCAGTCCTGCTGGTCCCTTAGCCTCTCCTGCTACAGCCACCTTACTGGTGTTCTTGACTCACTTTGCTTTCCCAGACCATCTGACTCATGGCCACCGCACAAACCTTCAGAGTATATCACCTAACAGTTCATCACATCACCATGGAGAAGTCATTCTACTTCTCTGTATCTCTACTTTCTCGTCTGTAAAGAAAAAACTTGATTTTGGTCTTTTGTTTCTAATTTTGAACTCACCTTTATCAGATACTTAATTCTAGGCACTTTTCACCACAGGGTGGCTGATTTGATTTTCATATTAATTGTGTGAGGAGGACCTTACTATTAGTATTGACATTTTAGAGATGAGAAAACTAAAGTTCAGAGGAGCCTCACTGGTAAGTGCTGGAGTGTGGTTTCAGCCAGCTCTGTTAGTTCTGAAGCATCTGTGGCCTCCCCTGACCCACATGGTTTCCCTGTGACTCCAACCAGGTCCTGCTGGCATGTTCTCCATATGGTCTCAGTCACCATCTGGAGAATTTGAGCTATTTCTGGCCCCTCCACTGCTCTCTATGTTGAGGTGCCAGAGATCTGGAGGCTCTAGATGTCCTCATGATAAAGTTCAGGGTCCTTCCCTTGCTTTCTGACCTCTGGACATCTTCAGCAAGCAGAAGAGGAGGCAAAGGCAGACCTATCATCTCTCGCCTGGAGTGTGGCAACAGTTTCCCAGTTGGCCTCCCTTCTCCAGACTCATCTCCTCCCATCCGTCATCAACACCGGTGCTAAAGTGATCATTATTTAATGCAAATGTGGTCTGTCTTTCCCCTATCTCATACTCTTCATGGCTCCCCGCCTCCTGTGGGAGAATACCCAGCCTCCTGTGCAAGGCTCACTCACTGGCTGCTCCAGGATCTGGTCCCTGGCTACATCTCCTGACTTATCTCTCTTCTGCTGCTCCTAAAATCTTTGCTACAGCCATACCAAACTGCCTGCCAAAAAATACTCTTATTTCTTGTTTGATAGGTTGCTGGGTCAGTCTTCTACAAGTGCCCTTGAACTAGTGTGACTGGGCAAGTTGGGGACAGGACAGGAAGACCTCTTACAAGTAGCCAGTCAAATGCACTGGACAGTCTCAGAAATGGTGAGATAGGGACTGGTACCTGTCTGTTGTCACCCATCTCTGTCCACAGTTACTTAAGAGCTCATTAGCCCCTGAACTGGAGAATAAGCAAGTGCAATCCAGGCCACTGTGGTCCTCACCACGGAAGCAGGAATGTCAAAGGCATCCTAGTTTGCCGCTGAGTGCTCTTGGGCATGCAGACACATGACCAACCCTCCCTTCCTACCTTCCCTCTCTCCTGTCACCTCATGGGCCCACCACCCCCACTGCCTTATCTTAGCAGCCCGGTGGCTGCTCTCTAGTTCGTTGGGGCCTCTGACCAGGGAATGATGCTGTCCCCCACCGGCAGCTCTGTGACCTGGGGTTGGGTTATAGAGAACTATGGCTAATAGAGATAGCCCGACCCCACAAAGGAGACCAGTTCATCCCTGTCCTCTCTATATTAGGGCTGCGGTAGCAGAGTACCACCATCTGGGGGCTTAAACAACAGAAATGTATCATCTCACAGCTCTGAAAGCCAGAAGTCCAAAAGCAAGACGACAGCAGATATGGTTCTTTCTGAGGGCTGTGAGAGAAGGATCTGTTCCAGGTCTCTCCCTAGCTTTTAGATGGCTATCTTCATGTTCATACGGTATCCTTCTTGTACATGTGTCTGTCTCTAAGTTTCCCCTTTTTATAAGGGTACCAGTCAGTGGATTAGGACCCAACCTAATGACCTCATTTTAGGGTGATCACCTGTGCAAAGTTCTTATCTCCAAATAAGGTCACATTCTGGGGTAGTGAGATTTGGACTTCAACATATGAAATTGGGGGCGGGGAGGGGGACACAATTCAGCCCATAGCAACATCCTAGCCCAAACCACTAATCTCTGTTCTTTGTTCTCTGATCTGTCTTGATTTGTAGCATTTGCAACCCTAAAATCTAAGCCAGAAATCAGGCCTGAATTCTAGCCTGAGCACTATCACCAGCTAATGCTCTGGCCTTAAATTTTCATTTTACTTCTCTGAGACTCAGTTTCTGAAACCAAAATGGAGGAAATAATTTCTGCCGTGCCTACTTCACAGAGCATCTAATGAGATAGAGAATATGACAGGATCGTGAAAAAATAAGTATCCCACAAATGTGAAATAATATCACTGTCTCATTATTATTACTAGTAAGAACAAAGTACTCCTAAGGCTAGCAAAAGTCCCATTTGCACCCCCGAAACTGAAGGAAACCCATTCCATTTATAAAGCCACCCCTCTTTTTTTCTCCCAAGAGGAAATCCACAGGATTCTCTAGTCTTCTATTTCAATGAATTGCAAGTTTCATGTACTATATCTACAACCATCTTCCATTGTGCTAAATCCATTGTGCTACCTTTAAGCCCACCTGTTTTCATTCTGACTGGGTCAGGGAGAACTGATCACTGCCCAATATTGTTTAGTTGGCCCTTTTGTTAAGTCAGTAAACTTTTCCTTAGCACTTACCATGTGTCCGGCACTGAGCTTGGTACTAGGGTCTCGGAACTGGAAAAGGCACAATCCTGACCTTTCTGTTGCTTACAGTCCAGAGGCCAGGAATTCCCATGGGTGCAAGCTTCCCTTCTCCCTAAGAAACATACCCTGTTCTAATAGATATTTCCTTGCATGGAAAGTATTCCTAACCTTCATTTTCCTCAGAAAGTGCCCTTCATCACCCCATCTGCAGGTGACCCTGGACTTCCTTGCTATAAACTTGCCCTTCAGGGCAGAATTTTTTTCACGTCAGTTATTTTCCATGGATACTTTAGGGCATCTGGGTGGTTCTACTACTGATAAAGTCAATGATGGCAGCCCCCAAACCTACTTGGAGAAGACTGTCATATTGCTTAAAAAGGGCATCTGTGATCTGACTCCATTATCCATCTCAGTGCCATATGACAAGGCAGGTGACAGTCTGGTAGCTGGTCTACTTCACAAAGAGAGAGATTCCTCTACCCTAATAGCCTAGCTAGTTTGGCTTGTTGAAGTTTCCCCAAGTTAAAGCAATTACTTCCTGCTTCCTTCTCATTCTGTCTGTGCTCAGTACCTTCCCAATTCCCCACTTCCCAACTGTTTCCAAATTCTCCTCCCCTCCTCCACAACAGTCCCCCCTGCAAGCTTTCTCTTGTGGACCCAACGATCTGTAACTTAGCTCTGCAAATCTCTCCAAATAATTTCCCAAACTTTCGTATGTGGAAAACTAGCTAATTCTCACATCGCCCATCCTCCAAGCTGCTCGTTCTTGCAAAGATCCCAGTGGCTTCTCCCCACTTCTCAGCAAAGACTCACTCAGTCAGAGAGCCCTCACACTTAATACATTTCTGCAGCATACTTATTAGTGCCTCATGATGTAGCCACCTAAATAAGACTAACTCACACGTGTCAAATTAAATGAGCCAAATACATTGAGAAATTGCCTCATCCTCAGTTTCTTTTACTAATCAGGTTTTTAAAAACTTCTTTGACTGCTCATTTGCAAAAATCAAACATGGTCAGTGAGATTCCTTCTTATAAAAATTGCTTGTATGCACAGCTTCCCCTCAGGTAGTTACCCTGGAGGCATCATAGTATATGACGTAAGAGAGGTTGAGTTGGGGTAGTAGAGACAACTAACTTAGAGAATCCAGATTCAACAGGTTGCTCACCCTTTCTACATCTGTAGAATCGTTCTCCTATCCATTTGTCTGAGAGTCCAGCAACTGACCCAAAGAACATTGGCCTGAATCCACCCAGCAACTTTTCTCTCCCTACTCAGTGTTCTCTGGGACTCCCTGCTGGTCTCAATTCAAGAACCCAAACTCCCTTTCTCATAAGGAGCCACTGCTGGTGTGCTTTAGATGAGCTTAAGAAGTCAACGGCAGGTACAATAGGAATTGTTAGCAATTGTATCCTTTTGATGACAAACAATACACGTGAAATTATAATGGGCTGCTTAGCTCTGCCTGTCCTCAGCATGTTGGGATTTCAATCCATTCTCCAGCTAGAGGCTATTGTTCCTGGGAGCTCATCACCTCCTGGCAGCATGCACTTCCACTGGCCCCTCCTGGCAGGCTACATTCCTGCCTCTTGAAGGTGGTTGTTAGAAAGAATCCACAAATATAGTAAGTAAACATCAAAGGGGCTTTGATCCGTGAGGCCCTCGGCAGAGCGGGAGCCCCTGAAGAAAGGGCCAAGGCCTTGGATGAGGGAACTTAACATCGTCAATTTGGGCGCCTGAGATGTAAGACCGTTTGAAGTGAGGGCGGTTTGGCAGATGCGAGTGTGGAGGGGAAGGAAGAGAAGTGAGTGCCTTTGGAAAAGGTGCCCTCAGATCTGCTTCTCTGCCCTTTACTGATAGTCAATAAACCCCTTTATAGAATCAGGAGATCAAAGCTGGCGGCCTCCCTAGGCCATGGCACTCTGCCACCACCCACCACACTTTGTTTTTCTCTGGGGCAAGGGACCCCAAACTTGACTTATCTGTCTCCCTTGGGCCCTATGCTCCCTTTTATCCTGCTACACTTGACATGTGGACCTGGGCCACAGAAGGTGGTTGGAGAGGTAGGAGGAGGAATGGCCCACTCTGTCTATCCTCTAACAGTCTGTACCCTGACTGGCTGGGCTCGGAGATACACCCGGTGTTGTGGGAGAAGTTGTTGTGACACACCACTCAGTGGGATGTTCCTTCTCCGAGAAACCAAAGGAGAAAGGAGCAGCCAGGTGCCCAGAAATCCTGGCAAGGCCTGGGAGGAGCTACAGTCACATCCTCTCTAATAGAAATCATACCCTTTTTGATTTACCCAAGTTATGGCAGCTGTCACATTTATGTGACTTCTAAGCGAGGTGGAGGGGGTGGGGAGTCTAAAATAATCATGGAAAGTCACTTAATATCATTGAGCCTCAGTTTTCCCATCTGCGTAAAGTGAATTGCAGTGGCCTACCTGCCTAACTCAGGGGGTTATTCATAGGGATGGGATCAAAAAAGGAACTTGGTATGGAGTTGCTTCAAAATCCACAAAATGCTTAAGACAAATAAGATTTTTTTTTAATGCCAGAGAGGAAAGCTTGCCTTCTTGTGAAGCAGGTGGACTCCAATCCAATGCTCACACACAGGGATTGTCAATTTACAAAACACTATGTAAAAAACAAAAAATGATCTCTTGCATTTGCTACCTGGAATTGTTACTCTGCCTTGCTTTTCCAGTTGGGTCCAGGCCTTGTGAAGCCTTGTGTCTCTTGGCTATCCAACCCCCTGTGCTCTGAGTTTACACTTCACAAGTGCTTGATAATGGTGCTGAATTGGGCCTCGGTATAGGAATGCACAGAAATCCCCAGCCCCAGAAACACAAAGGTAGAGAGAGTCCTTCTGTCTATATCTCAACCTCTATGTTGTTCCCAAACTCGCTCAATCACTCCTTCATCCAGAGTCGAGTCACCTGCTGTGTTTGGCTGCACTGCTTCATCCTGGATACCACTGACTAGATGATGCATATTCTTTGGCAAGTCTGGCCACAATCCCTAGGTGATGTCAGCACAGTCCCCAGGCCTGGCATATAAAGAGCCTTGATAACACAGAATAATGGTTATGAGCATGAACTCTGGAGCCGATCCTGGCCCCACTACCTGCTAGCTCCTTCATGTAAGATTGCTTGTTTAGTGCCGCTGTAAACGGGGATGAGAGAAAACGGGGATAATAATGTCACATACCTCATAGTGTTGTTTTGAGAATCAAATGAGGAATTACTGGTTTAAAAGTATGCCTGGAACATAATACGTTTTATAGAAATGTTGTTTAAACAAAGAAGCAGCCCTGCTTATAAGAGCAGCAAGCCCCCACAGCCCCCCGCAGAGAGGCCTCCCCTAACTCCTGACCTGTTCCCATTCCCAACTCACCCACCTGCACTTCTCTTCCAGAACTGGGCCTCCAGAAGAGAGGATGCTGTCTGGTGCTGGGCTACATGGCCAAGGACAAGTTTCGGAGAATGAATGAAGGTCAGTGAGAACCTCCCCATGGTCTCAGTGGTAGTCTTGGAGGGAGAAAACTATGCCTTACAACTGTGTACAGAGGAGCCAGGAAAAAGAACCTAGGATGTCTCGAAAGGACCCTGGGCAGATCCGTTTTATTTCCATGAAGCCATTTACACAGTAATGTGGGAAAGAATAGCCAATGCCTTCAACACAAGCTGCTGATTCATGAGCATTTTCTTATGCTATCTTCCCTTTGTGTTCCCTACTGCTCTTCCTCTCATGTGCTCCCTACCTACCTTCTTCATGTCTTGCCTACCATGTGCTCCCCACCTACCCACCTAACCCAACTCAGTATGCTCCTATTATCTTTTCTAATCCATACCTCTTTACCTTTACCTCAATCATTCACATTTCTTAAATGCCTATTGAATAAACAGGACTTTACAGGACACTTAGCAGAACACTTAGCAGAACACTAAATAAAGCTTCTTAAAGAGCTTGTACTTGGAAATCTGCTCTTTTCTGACTCCACTGGCCCGACTTTTCCCTCTTACTCATGGGCCATTCTGCCTTCCTCTTGTGCTGGGTCTTCCCTCTGAGGCTTGGTTGGGTAACTGAAGGCTTGGGGAAGGTATTGACATTGGCGTGGAGGCTGGGATGTGAGAGGAGTTCTGTCACTTATGGGTCTGCTGTAATAAAGAACCAATCCTCTCCATCCCTAGCCATCTGTCTCTGTGCAGCTAATAACCCTCTCCATCAGATGCCACAGACTGTTTGTCAGGATTCAAAAGTAGATAAACAATGGCTGGGGATGCCATTTATTCATTAAAGTTAGACAAATGAAGCCTTGGCTTTCCACCAGCCAAGCTTGCCATGAGCTGGGCCTGTTCCCTCCTAAACCCAGGACCCCTGAGGCCTCATTCCCATTCCAGAAAGAAGGAGGTGGCTTCCCTCCACCATCTCCTTCCCCAGAGCTAAACCATAGCATAGTCTCAGTGTCCTTTTCCCATGCTCCTCAGCTGGCTCTCCTGCCAACCTGGTGCACAGCACCCACACCCCTATGTGCTCCCCAGACCTGAGACCTTGCCAGCTATGGGTCTGTCACCAGCGTCCATCATGGTGACAACCTGACAAGAGTTAGGCCAGCATAATAAGGTACAGGAAGTGATCACCCCCCCCCCATTCACCACCTGTCAGCGTAAGAAGACAGCAGCATCAAGAAGCCTCTTTCCGTTTGTAGGATCCTGATGGCTGATTACAACCAGGGTTGGGGGCTGCATTTTCTGTGTCCTGCTAGTCAGTGTCCCTCCCTCTCCAATACTGCGCGGCCTTGACAAGACTGCTAGGCAGTAACTTCTAATTTGTGGGAACTGACAGTGTGCCTCTGTCCGTGGTGCTGAATAGACATGTTCTCTCGCTGGCGCTGCTCATTAGAGAAGCTGAAACAAGGTTCACGGGGACTGGGGGAGCCAAAAAGTCAGGACTTGGGCTGCATTCGAAACCCCAAGCTCCAGGTATCTGACCCCAGTTTCTAAGTGATTGAGGAAATGGGGGCTGGGGGTTGCTAACCTGAGCCAACCCGTATGATGAGTTAGAAATCTCAACTAACAAAGCAGAAACAGGATAGGAGGAGGGCAAGACAGTGGGGCAGGGAAGAGATGCACAGGCGGTCAGCTTTGGCTCCAGAGGGACGGGAGGTAGAAATGAAGGAGAAGGAAGGCTCTGGAGGAGGAACAGGCTTACTACCCCCAAGTTATACATTTTTCTCTCTCTAAAGCTTATACACCCAGATTCCAACATGTCTACAGATAGGAAAAGGCATCAGGGCCGGGCTCGGTGGCTCAGCCTATAATCCCAGCGCTTTGGGAGGCCGAGGTGAGTGGATTGCCTGAGCCCGCGGGTTCGAGACCCACCTGGGCAACTTGGCGAGACCTCATCTCTACAATAAAAATCAAAAAAATTAGCCGGGCATGGCAGCGCGCACCTGAAGTTCCAGCTACTTGGAAGGCTGAGGTGGAAGAATCACCGGACCCCAGCAGGTCGAGGCTGCAGTGGCCGGGAGCGGCCACTGCACTCCACTCTAGGCAACAGAGTGAGACTCCAACTCAAAAGAAAAAAAAAGAAAAGAAAAGGCATCAGCAAGTGTGGGGAGCTGTTTTATGGTTTATAATTATCTTGTACCAGTACTCAAAATAATTATAACTCCCACATATTAATAATTGAGCTGGAATAGCAGCCATGACATAGATCAAGAGACAGAAATTCTGTCCATGCCATGCAACACACCTTGGTATAAATTGAACAATTGGTAAAATAGGAAAAAATAATTATTTTATTCCAGTTCCTAGAATTAGTGAGATATTAGAACAATTAGCTGCTTCTCCCATTAAAGATAAGGTGGTAATCATTATATTTCTAATTTAGAATAAATAAAAAAGGCCTACTTGTGCTGTATTAAAGCATATTTGTTCTGTTTAACAGTGTCTAATAGGGTGCCCATCACCCAGGGAGAAGTGTTTCCCTATTTCATTTGTTTCTCTGTTAATTTTGTGTTCTTTTATTTTCTTCTCCCTCCACTCCCTCCTCCTCACCACATTCCAAAAAATAACAGCTCGAGAAGAAGCAAGAGGAAAATAATGAATGAACAGGAGCTTTATAGATCTAGGGTTTATCATAAGTTAGAGTAATAGCAATTGGTGCCGTTAAACTACACAAAGCAATAAAAAAAAACGCTATTCAAAGATCGTTTAAGGAGGCATGTGATAGTCAATGAGAGGTTTGCTCTATTTGGGAGTGCTTAATAGCTTCTCGGATAGAATCTGCAGGATTTGCAGGAATTGAGGTGGTTGGTAATACGTGGAGTGTGTGTGTATGCGTGTGTGTATGCGTGTGTGTGTGTGTGTGTGTGTGTGTGTGTGTGTGTGTGTGTGTGTGTGTTCTTTCCTGTTTGGACTCCACACATCTGAGGAATCAAATGGAGATATAAGCAAAAATCAACGAAGGGAAGGCAAGAAAGGAGGGAATAAAGACAGAGTAGGCAGAAAATATCAGATTTGTTTGAGATAATTGTCTTAATATGATTAAGTACATGGTGCTTTAAATGGGAACTGCTGGAATGAGATCATTTATTTATTCATCAAACATTCATTGAATTTCATAAAAATAATACACATTTTGAATAAGTGCCAGGCATTGTTCTAAGCTCTGGAGCTATATAAGCAAAAAAGACATAGTCCTTGCCCTCAAGGAACTCACAATAAAAATACACAGTCACATCTCAGTGTAAGTATCACCTCCACAAAGAGACCCAACCCCGCCTCCTTACCTAAATCATATATCCTTTTCCCCCACCACCTGCTCCATAATGGCAGCCAGTCTGTTCATTTTGTGGCACTTGTCATAATGTGTGATTATTTGTTAGACTTTTTCCTTGTGCCCCTTCAGTCCCACCTAGAGAAGTAGCTAAAAGAGGGCAAGGACTATTCCGTCTTCCTCTCTATCCCTATGTCTTATTCCAATGTCTCATAAGTAGAGAGTAGTGGCTTAATTTTTGTTTGGGTAGTTAATTATTGCCGTGAGTGGTGATAGAGGAATATGTAAAGTCATCCACAGGTGTCAGGTGGATCTCGAGAAAGAGCTGCTCGGGCTGACTGATGGAGCCTTCCACAAGAGGATTCTCCACATCTTCAAGAACTCCCTGAGTCTTGCCTTGGTGCTGACTCTCAGGCTTTCCTGAGGACTATTGCCCTTCTTGGGAGGTAGGGCCCTTGCAGGTCAGCCAGAGGGCTGGGAGAGGAGCTCTTCCCCGAGGGTGATCTCCCTTCTTCCTCCACTGGCTCTCCTTCTTCAGCCCATCTACTGCTGGGCCATGCTCTAAGAGTCTTTAAGCAGATATTTCCCATCAGGTCTGTTCTCACTGTTTCCTCAGCCACATCCCCAATACACACGTATACACACAGACACATGCGTGCGCACACCCACACACGCACACCCACACACCCACACACACACACTCTCTCTCTCTCTCTCTCTCTTTACCTCCCATTCCCAGCTCTTTCCTGAGACCCCTCTCTCCTGGAGATCCCAGGACCACTCACCTTCTCAATTCACATTGCTTCCCCAGAGCAGAATAGAAAGCTGTCACAAGGTATCAGAGGAGGGGCTTTGCCTGGCCTCAGAACGCTCAGGATTCCTCTTTACTAGAACTGTAAACAACAACCCTAGAGACAACAGTGCACCCCACTAGTTCAGCATGACCCAAGTGCACAGAGCAACTTGCCTGGGGTCTGTGGATAGTGACTGGAAGAAAAGGCTGAGGCCATGAACAAAGGAGAAGCCCCTAACACTAGCCTGGTTTGATTTTTCAGGGTGGCTGGAAAGACGGTGGGGGAGGGCAGGAAGAAGAAAGAGAAGAACACAGGGAGACTGGAGCTGATGGGGAGAAAATCAGGGAGGACCTAGAATGAGGGACACGGGCCAGAGAAGACAATTTCTGAGGAACCAGAAAATTCTGACGGACATAAGACTCTTGAGAAGGGGATATGAGGAAGAGGATGTTTAAAGGAGGGAAAGGGAGGCCAGTCCCTGCAGGCTCAGGTGGGCCTGCACAGGAGGACACTCCTCTCTCACATGGGATGATCTCTCAGGCTGCCTTTTGAGACAGGCAGCGGTTTTCCTGGACCTTCAGCATCACAGTGACTGGCTGTTTCTCTCAGTTTAGCCAAGAGAGAGCAAAAATGCCTCCAGGCACTGTCCCTTTCATCTTCCCAGGACGAAACACTTGTGAGAGATTAGCAAAGGCAGCTTCTGCTCACTGGAGCCCTCTGGGCCTCCCTGGGAGGGGCTGGAGCTCCAGGAAAGGAGAAGCTAGTTCCACGGATGGCTGACCCCCTCCCCCACCCACCCACAGGCTCTTGCCTGGCCCACAGCTCCCGGAGGCACTGTCATCCCAGTCCAGGCTCTGTGTGCAAATGCTTCTCCCTCATGGTGCCCATCCTTAGCTCTCAGCCTTATGGAGCACATAGAGCCCTAGGGAGATGGGAATTCTTTGAAGTTGTTGGTGATGGCGCAGGAGCTTCTTTCTTTCTGCACCCCGTCCCTTAATTCATAAAAATTAGTCTACAGCTGGGCACAGTGACTCATGCCTATAATCCCAGCACTTTGGGAGACTGAGGTGAGAGGATTGCTTGAGCCCAGGAGTTCAAGACTAGCCTGAGCAACATAGCAACACCTTGTCTCTACAAAAAAATCAAAAAATTAACCAAGTATGGTGTTATACACCTGAGTCCAAGCTACTCAGGATGCTGAGGTGGAAGAATCGCCTGAGTCCAGGAGGTCAAGGCTGTGGTGAGCCCTGATCGTGCCATTGCACTCAAGTCTGGATGACAGAGTGAGACCTCAACTCAAAAAAAATGAATCTACAACTTCTGCTCCCTACCTCTTCCCTAAAAGACCTAATAAATAAGAGGTGTAGCCTCAGTTGGGATGTGTAGTGGAAGGAGCCAGCCATGTGGACTTGGCAAGTCCCTGAACAGCTGAATTTCAATCTTCTCATGTATGAGATGGTTGAAATAATGTTGCATACAATCACCTATAAGGCTCTAAAATGTGATGATTCGAAAATCTCCCTTGGTTCTCAACACCCAGTCTTATCACTCATCCCATTTTTTATTTTTTTTTATTTTTTTTTATTTTTTGAGTTGGAGTCCCACTCGGTCGCCCAGACTGGAGTGCAGTGGCCGCTCCCGGCCACCGCAGCCTCACCTGCTGGCCTCCGGCGATCCTTCCGCCTCAGCCTTCCAAGTAGCCGGAATTACAGGCATGCGCTACCATGCCCGGCTGATTTTTTGATTTATTGTAGAGATGAGGTCTCGCTGCCTAGGCGGGTCTTGAACCCGCGGGCTCAGGTAATCCACTCACCTCAGCCTCCCAAAGGCGCGGGATTACAGGCTGAGCCACCGAGCCCGGCTTCATCCCATTTTTTAAAAAATTGAGTCAGGGTCTCACTCTGTTGCTCAGACTGGAGTGTGGTGCATGATCATGACAGTCATGATTCACAACAGCCTTGACCTCCTGTACTCAGGTGATCCTTCCACCTCAGCCTCCCGAGTAGCTGGGACTACAGGTGTGCACCCCACGTCTGGCTAATCTTTCTGTAGAGCTAAGGTCTCATTATGTTGCCCAGGCTGATCTCAAGTTCATGGACTCAAGAAATCCACCTGCCTCAGCCTCCAAAGTGCTGGGATTATAAACGCAAGCCACCATAGCCAGTCTCATCCCATAATTTAAGTGCCTTGGTCACCAAAGAAAGTAATCCTGGGAAGACAACTGGCTGACTTTGTTTAGCAACCTCTGAAGGCTGGTTTGTGTTCCTTCCTCCCTCCTGTCCTCAGGAGTGAATTCAGGTTGTGTCAGCTATATGCTGGGTAGCGGGAAGGCAGTTGAGCCAGCCTATGGGACGCGCTGTGCTTCTGTCAAGACACAGGTAAAGCAGAATCAGGGTGGTCGGGAGCCCTTGGCCAGAGGACCTGACCCAGGGAAGAATGGGTCCCCCAATGCAGGCAGCTCCTCTCACTGACTATTGCAGCCACACGGCCTGTCTCAGGCTAAGGGTCCACATCATTCCTTTCCTCTGCTGCCTGCCGAGCCCCCAGGATGCTGGCTAATACCATCATTTTGTTAGTTGGGGCTTTTGAGTGCATTTTTTCTTATTTCATTTTTCTCACTGATGTGTTTCCTTCCACTGGGGCTGCAAAGCCTGATATTTGTATAACGTCCCTGTTTATTATTTATGGCAAGACTCTGATTTCCAGGGCACTTTATGATTGTTATTTAATTCACTCAGCATCTTGGAGCAAGAGACCCACCATTTCCACTCTCCAGCCACCATCTGATGGAGGATTCCAGAGTTTTTTCCCAGGCCCATTTTTCCGGTCACCTTTCCTACCAGGAGTCCTGCTTATCTTAGGCTGGGGGAGCCCGTAGGCTGCAGACTCTGCTAAGTTCCTTTTTAAACTACCCTTTCCCTCACACCCATATCCAGTCCTCACCAGGTCCTAGGACTTTTACCTCCTGAGTACCTCCTCTTCCCATCTTAAGCCACTGCCTTGGTTCGTGACTCTACCCTCTGCCACCTGAACTGCAGCAGGGCTCTCCTGATTGGCTCCTTGTGTCCAACATGCCCAATCACCCTGCCCAGTTCCTTTTCCACACTTCAGCCGAGCCGTGTTCCAGAATGCACATCTGATTATGTCATGTTTCTCTTGAAAATATTCCAATGGCTTTCCATTGCTCTTAGGAAAAATACCCGAAGCCTCAGCATATTTTATAAAGCTCCACGGTGATCTGGTTTCTACCTGTCTCCTTGGCCTCATCTTACCTACTTATCGCCCTGCACTCCAGTTGCATGGGCCTTCCTGCTGCTCCTCAAACAAGGGCATCTTCCACAGGGCCTTGGTCTATCCTGGTCCCTTCTCTCAGGGTGCTTGCCACAATCACCCCCATCTCCAAATCCATCGTATGGTAATTACTGCTCATTCTTCAAATCACAGCTCTAGTCTCTTCTCCAGCAAAGCCTCCTCTGACCTGTCCCTCCACAGTCTAGGTCCTGTTACCATGCTATATGCTCTTGTAGGACCACACCCCTTCCCCTTCAGAGCACTTAGCTCAGTTTGTACATATACATTCGTATAGCAATTACCTAACGAATAACTGTCTCCCTTGCCAATCAGTAAGCTCTGTTTGATCTCCATGATGTCCCAGTAGCCCAGCACAGTGTTTGCACAGAGTGGATGCTGACAGCAGAGTGAAGACAGTGAACTTCTCTGCCCCTGGTCAGTGGCCCCAAGATGCTGGGACCGGGTGATTTGACAGTCATAGACTCTTAGAAGAAACACTTAATCACCTGGAAAAGAGATAACTGAGACTCAGAAAAGGATATGACTTATCCAGAGTAACACAGGCCCAGGTTATAGCCTTGGCCCCCAGAAACATTACCCTCCACCTGGGGAGACTGAATATATTTCATAGTCAGTTTTTTGCATTTGTTTTGGTTTTAGTTTTTCTTTTTAGCATTGTAACTGGTATTTTTTATGTTTAAGCTCTATGACTTGAGAGAAGAAGAAATCTAGACTCAAACCCCTGGTATAGTCAGGGCAGGCTTAGTATAATAGCATTACAGATTATCAAGGTCAGAAGGGACCAGAGGTCATCTGGCTCATACCTTCCTGTGATAGTTCAGTGTCCCTGCCAGGTACCAATACATGGAAAGACTTTGTAAAGACTGTGATGTTTTGTACTCATTTATTCACCAACCATGTAGCCAGTGTCTACACTGTGTCTGTGATGTGCATGTAAAGACACAGTCTCTGCCTCCAGAACACCACAATCCCAGGGAGAGACAAACATGTCAGCAATTACAATACGATGTCGCAGTCACCGGTTATGTATAAGGAGCTATGGGAACAGAGAAGGAGAATCCAGCCAAACTGTAGACCAGGAGAAGAGCCTCCAGGATAGCTTCCTGGAGAAAGTGATAGTTGCCTGAACCCTGTAAGCTGTTTTTATTGTAAGAGGACATTGCAACCTATGCTTGAATCCCTCCAAAGGCAGGAAACTCACTACCTGCCAAAGCCATGGACAGGCTCCTCAGCCAGGCTCTCATCCAGGAGTTCTAAACACAATGTCCCTTCTACCCCAAGAGTCTGCAACCTTGCCATTCTAGCTGTACTGATAATAAGGGACCCAGTGACTTGAGAAGCAGCCACTGGCAAGAGACTGGGGTCTCCTGCATACTAACTGCACCCTGAGGAAGTTTCCTTTCTTCTCTCTGCTTCTCCTTAGCCAGTCTCAATGATCTCATCACTGAATTTATTGAGCGCTGAGACCCTCCCTCCAACCCCTCCCCAGGGTCTGAAGAAAGTCCCAGAGGAATCAGAATAAACGAGGGTGCTTAATGGCTTGCAGTGCCATAAAGTTTTTAGGGCTGTACGTAGGAATGAGCAGGTTCGGGCTGAGATGAATTACCCAGGGCTTTTATCAAAGGAGAGTCAATAAAAACCTGAAGGAGCACACCCCACCTCCACCGAGCGCTCGTGTCACTGTGCGAGACCCAGAGCTCTGGAAGTAGGAACTGGGGGCTGCATTTCCCCTGACTCCATCTGCTTTCTTCCCTGAGCCTTCCCTTCTGAAATGTATTTGTTTCTATGGAAACCGTGTTGTTACTGGTATGGGAGGAGTTTAATGACATTCAGAAGTGCCAAATCAAGTCCATTTATATAATGGTTTGAAATACACATAATGGTCTATGGAATATAGGACACGGTGACAGTTTCAGTAACTGCGCACCGAGTGTGGGATAAATAGAGCCATGTAATAGTCCCCACCTCTGAGTCAAATGTACTGGGAATAACCACTATTCTTAGTGCTAAGGAGCTGCACTTCTCAGTCATTATTCATGAAAGAGCCTCAAAACACTACCCCAAGCTGCTCTCCACTCATTGAGGAAGGACGCTGGTCCACAGCTGCTCTGCACCCATCAAAGTCTGGCCAGAAATCAGGTGAAGCAGGTACAGACATGAGAGTGTAGCTTTGGAGGTTTCCAGATGTGGAAGTGAGTAGGCATCTGACACACACTCCTCTGGCCCACCCCTGTGGCCAGCCTGCTGATGTAATTGCACTGATTGGTAGTTACTCTTGTGTCTGCTCCTACAACTTATTTCTGTTTGAATCAGAGATCTATCAGGCACCTACTGTGTACCTGGTGCTGTGGGGGACGATGTGGAGATGAATAACATATGCCCTTGCCTTAGCTCAGATTGCCCTGGAAGCAAACTCTGAGCAAGGACTCACATGTGATAGCTCATCTGTGAGATGCAGAGGTGCCTAGAGAAGAGTCAGGTATGACTATGGGAAGGGGAAGCATCAGCAAGCCACTGAGAATGGCTGTGGCCCAGTCCCAATGAGAAACTCTGAGAAGGGCTTCAAACACTGCTTCAAAGTCAGGCCAGCCAAGGAGTGGGGTACTTATACACCAGCTCCTGGGGGAATGGGTGGAGGGCTACTTGATGAGGTTGTTGACCCTGGCACTTCTGGCCTGTTCTGTGTGAGGGCACAGTGGCCTTTGCAGTCTAAGAGAAAGCCCTCTGGAGAAAGGTGCAGACGCTGGCGATGGAATGTTGGCCACAGACTCTGAAGTGGTCAGGCCTGTGGATACGGGTGGGCACTGACACAGTCAGCAACAGCCACAGAGAGTTTCTACTCCAATGGGGAGATAGGCATGTAATAAAATGGCGGAGGGCAAAGTAATCAGAGAGCTAAAGAGATGTGCAGATGATATGCTCATAGCACACAGAGGTGGGGAAAGCCATTTGTTTTGATTGGGGTCTTCAAAAAGCAGGAGAAGAGATACATACCTAACCTACCTCCATGAGGGGTGACAAAGGCACTTTCACACACTTATGTCATGTCATCCTCACCATATTACAGGTAGGCAGTGTTATCCCCATTTTGGTGATGAAGAAGCTGAGGTTCAGAGAGATTAAGTCATCTACCTAAAGGCACACAGCTATCATGTGGCAAAGCTGAGAGTCAAACCTTGGTCTGCTTTGGGGAGCCTTGTGTGTTCAGGCAATTAGGGCAGGGAGACTTTCCCATCACCCCAGATATGACTGAGTACCTATGTGCATCCCTATTGATTTATCCCCATAGCCAAAGACTGCCATTCCCAGTATCTCCCACCATGCACTGCCCACAGACCTCTGCTCAGCCAGTTGATGGCCCCTTTGATCCTGCCCCAGATGTAGGCTGGGCTGACTGTGCCTAATATTGAGTGAATTATCCGGACTTCACTGATTAGGAGGAAAGAGAGGAAGCGGCAGCCTGGGGAGGGGTGTTTCAGCTCTGATAGTCCCTAGAAGAGTGCCTTCTACCCTATCTTCACCCCTGCACAATCCTCTTCTCACCCTGCCCTAAGTCCCACTGGCTCCAAAAACACAGGGAATATACTTCCCTGGAGTAGCATATCTGTAGCACATGAATAGATTTTCCATGAAATATAGCCTCCATGGTTAGACAAGGTGGGGAAAGTCCAAGTGAGGCCTTGTTAAATGAGTTTCTCTCCTTCAGAACTTCTCAGAGACTTGAATATGTCAAAGGGCATGGTAAACCACCAAAAGAGGGCTTCGGTTCAAAGTTTTCCAAACCCATTTGTCCACAAAACATTTTCAGTAGCAGGTGTCAGGACTAGGGTTCCTTGGAATCCACTTTGGGAAATAATGACTTAAGGCCCAGTTCATACTCTAACTAGTGTGAACTTGGTCAAGTAAGAATAAATCATGCCTGTGTTACAGGAACCAGTAAAGAAACACGAATGAACACTCTTTATAAGCTGTGACGTACTGTATAAATAAGATGGTGCTATTATTTATTTGCATGAAGCAAACACTCAGTTTCCCAGGAAACATTCATTGGGAGTCAAAACAAAAATCAATGAATCAATCAGTACATAAATGATAAAGGTTTTTAAAAACTTAGTTCTGTTCCTAACTAGATATAGGACCTTGACTTTGGTCTCTCTTGACCTATGATTTCCATCTTCAAAATGGGTATATTCATAGTGTTAACCCTCTTTCCTTCATGCATGTGTTGTAAGAGTAAATTATGCACCTTGATTGTGCAGGTGCTTTGAAGATGTATAAAGTACCATAAGATGCAAAGCATTATTACTGTTGTCCAGGTTAATACTCCCAGTTAAGTCCCAGTTGTGCTCAAACCAAAGCAGGAGATGTGCTGGGAGGGGGGGATAGGCTGGTGGGAGAAATAACAATGACTAATACTCTTCATCCATATTTATGATGTTAGGAGCCTATACGAGCATGTCACTGAGGGGAGAAAATGAATATTTTATGAGTGAACGCTCAATGTAGTATTAAGATAGAATGGACAGAAAGAGTCCTGCTTGCCTCTGCCTCTAGGTCATGCTGAGGAGGTCAGCATAGGCTCTGTGCCTGGTCTCCAAGGAGCAAGGGCAGCTAGTCAGTGGAGACAAACTCAACCTCCCAACACAGACAGGGAGCTGTCCATTGTGGAGTGGTGGCAGAAACCTTGCCCTGGAAGGGGAAGAACTGATGCCCACTCCATCTATCAGCTGGGTAGCCTTGGGCAAGTGACCATAACCACATTGTGCCTCCATTTCCACCCTGTAGAAAGAGGATAAGAAGATCAACCCTGGACAGTTGTACAGTCTAAACCCAAGCTCAGTTGTTTGGAAGAGGGTCCTGGAATGCACACAAGTGGGAAGTGTTATTATTTGTGTACTCGTTCAACATTTATTGAGCATCTACTATGTGCCAGTCACTGCCACAACTACTTATTTATCATTTACTGGGTGCCAGACACCACAGTCATCACTTTATACACATCACCTCATTTAATCATCACCATAATCCTGAGAGGTATTTATTATTACTCCCACTTTTCACATAAGGAAGTGAAACTTAGGAAAGAGAAATAGCTTGCCCAAAGCCACACAGCTAGTAAACGGCAGAGCCAGGACTGTGTGAAGCCAGAACCCTGAGTTCTATGTTAAATGGTCCATCCTTGTCCTCAGCACTTTTGCAGAGCCATTGGGGTCCCCTTCCCTGCAACCTCTTCCCTGTTCTGTTCATGCTGGTGCTTCCTACCACCAGTGCCCCCTCCTGATCCAGAAAAGAAAGTCCATCATCCTCTCTTTGGTCCCTGGAGGATACCTCTTCCCTGGATTTTCCATTCCCCATGCTCTTCCAGTCTCCTCTGAACCAGCCTGTTCCCCACAGCAAAGTCATCCTGGGGTTCTAATTTCCAAGCTACTCATCTCTTATCCAGCCAGCCCCAGTTGTCAGGTGGTGTGAAGATTGACCACCTCCCTCCCCTGGAAAGCTCTTAAAAGGCAAGGACAACTGGGGCAGTGCTGGGTGCAACACAGTCAAATCTCTTTACTCCACTCTGTCTCCAAAGACAGAGTCCCCCCTAGTGCCAGCTTGGAGCTCCTGGCTCTCTCCTGTCCACCACACAGCATGAGTACACAACCGTCTCTGCAAATCCCTTCCCTGTGGGGCAGTTTCACGTTATCTTGGCTCGTTCCTTCTCCTGAGATGAAGAGATTGTTTTAAACCTGCCGCCCCACCAGCTCTGCTCCTGGCTTCCAATGCCATTAAGTTTCATTATAACAAATAAACACCACAATGACATTTATAAGTTACCACCGAGCACAGAAGCACAAATATGAAGCAGATAAACTGCATTTGATCCAAATAATTACTGCAGGCAATATTGGGCTTAGTTTGAGCTGGCAGCCGGGTACCGAGTAATTTATTAGATTGCGTAAGGCAATGTTGCAGGTTGAGTTTTTCATTATTGTGTCTCTTCCTCTCTCCATGGCCTAAATAGGTTAGAGGAGTTTAGACAGTGCTTGGCCAAACAAAGACAGATTTTGCTCAAGTAGATTAAGGCCGGGAATGTCGGCCAAGTGTCCAGGAATGGCCGCTTCCCAAGCAACACCACACTTGCAAGAGAAGAGGGGGCTTAGGCGATTATCTTGATGCTGCCAGCCAAGGGCAGTTCCCTACACTCCCCACCCACTGGCCCAGATACAAAAAGAAGCCCTGTGAAGGGAGTGAACGGCAGGGCTAGATGGAGCCCCCAGGACACCAAGACTGGGTTCCTGCTGCAGACTCTCAACCAAAGACCTTCTTAATCAAAAGGCCCTTCCATAGCCCCAGGTGGCCCCTAGTAGTCCCAAACCCTAGTCCCAGACTTCTCCTCCTGCAGTAAATCAAGGGAAGGAAGCAGTCTGCCAGCCAACTCTGCAAAACAAAGCATGGGGTGCTGGCTGCAAGCAACTATCTCCCTGCCAAACCCAAACTCATAAAGTTTGATTCAAGGGGTTACAATACCTCCTATTCAGAGTCCCTCCTGCCCCGTTCTCCCAGCCTTAGTAAATTACCCAATAAGCAGCAAGGACCTGTAGTTATTGTGCAGTTAAATGGTATTTGCCCAGTAAATTCTGAGAGAGTACTAACGGTGATATACAGTAACTAATTACAGACATGAATTCTCTCCCCAAGACGCCAAGTGTTACCAAATATTGCTGCATTTAGGGGAGGAGGTTTGAAAGCTGCTCTGTTCTCTCCAGTGAAGCCATGAGTAACTCTCCTATTAGAGGAGCTGTTGCCATCTCCGGGAGTGCTCCAGGCTAGATAATAGAGCTGTCCTAGGGAGCAGGCAAGAATGGGGCCACATCCCCCAAGATAGCTCCCATTCGCTGCCCTCTGATCTCGCGCCCCAGCAGAAGGGCCTAGCCAGGCACCAGCTGACCCTCCTTGGGTCATCTCACAACAAATAAGTGGCTCAGCACCACAGTGGTTGCTGCAAAGGCCCAAGACTCCAGCAGGGCAGGGAATGGAAGCCATTATTCAACAAGACCAGGACCAAGCTGAGAATACTGTTATAGGGGATTGGCCTCTGCAAAGGGCTTCTGAATGGGGATGCAGTGGGGTAGGGATAAAAATGGCTGTACCTCGGCCTGGGTACAGACAACTTTTGCTTTAAAGTATTGTTCATAGAACTGATCTTAGCCCCAAGGACGCCAGAGGAGTTTTCTCTGGTCTACAGGGAAGGCAGGGGCTGTGCCTGACAGCCATGAAGCAGATACTCCAACAGCTTCATGTCTTTTTTTGGAGCACAGCCGGGGCAGTGAGGGGGCACAGCAGTCAGTCTCTGCCTTCTGAAAAGGAAACCACACAGATCAAACACACTTGGCTGACCCAGTACTGTTGTGTAAACAAAGACCAGAACTAAAGTCAAATGGTTCGAATCTTAGGTCTACCACACACTGTGACCTTGGATGAGTTTTTTTAACCTCTCTGAGCTTCTGTTTCTTAATCCACAAAATGGTTCTCTATCTCTCAGGATTGTTGACATAAAAATGGCTAGCCCGAAGCTGGGGCTTCTTTTGCTTCTAAGGAAGTCTGTCCCTGCTGGTTCCACGCCACCCTCTGCCCCAACTCATCTTCTGAGACGCCTGGGCTCAGTGAGCATGCCTGAACCTTCTGGAAAGAAAGAAAGTCCCTCCTCCTGTTGCTGGGCACTCTCAGCAGCCTGCACACTCTCAAGGTGCGCCCAGCACAAAATCTCTCCTTTACATGCATTTCCGCTTCAAACAATCAGAAAGACCAGGGCAGTAATTACAAGTTTGTTTTGTTTTGTTTTGTTTTGTTTGTTGCTGCATTCTTGGGATTGATGCAAATAATCCAAGCCCTTGTGAGGGGTGGCGGTGGGTCCCTGTCTGGTGGCAACAGAAGAGGAAGAGTGAGAAGATGGCTGAATCGGGAAGGTACATTCGAGTCTCTCCATGGGGGCTGATGATAGAACCTTCTCCACAGGGTGTTGTGAGGGTGAATTAAGGAAGATAACGTATGTGAAGTGCTTTGTATAAGAGTTAGTTGTGGTTAATATCCCAAAACTACCAGAAGACTGAGCCCACAATCCCAGGGCACTGAGAAGAAGAATCACTTTTTTAATTAGGACACATATATAGTCAGCTCTCAATTATCTGTTGGCAAATTGTCCCCATTCCTGGCAAATGCTATCACCAAGTTTGCTTAATGAAGTCCTCTGTTAGCATCTCACAGCTTCTTATTTTGCTCTTATTTGCATGAAGCCCAAAGGGAATGCAAGTCCTTTAAAGGCAAAAATCAGTTAATATCACCATCCCCTCCTAGGGAAGGTGTGAGCCATAAAGACCCCTGGGGAGAGTGGGGGTATGGTTCGACTCTAGCTCTAGGCTAGGCCCAGATGTGATGCTGTCCACCCACCTGAATGGGAGGGAGGGAGGGAGGAAGCTTCATCACGGTTGTTCTTTCTTAAGCATTTAAAATTCCCAGGACAAAAAACACATCCATTTTCAACCATGAATACCAAAATGCATTCCAAAGCCAAAAGTAAATGGTACTTAGGATTATTCATTATTTTGGATTCTCCATCATTTTGGATTATTCACATCCTTGCTCCTCTCCATTAACAAAGATAATTAAGAGTTGATTGCATTTGGTCTCCAAGAGGGGAGAAACCCAGGATGTTGCACCAAGATCATCTACTTCCAGTTAGAAACAATTCCAGCAGCCATGAGAGCAGTGTTCTGTGAGCGCAGGATTTAAGCTGTGATTCTACATGCAGGGTTAGTGACTGAGAAAAAAGTGCCTCGTGCTAAGGCCAGCCTGCCTGAGCCACACAGTGCATGCAGGTCCTTTTGTACCTGTCAGCGGCACATAGCCACATTGCCCTTCACGGGACATCTGGCAACCATCAAAACTGCACAAGATCCTTGATCATTGCACAGAGCATCCTTGAGGCCCTCTGCAGGAGGACCAAGGGTAAGACTCAGTCCCTGTAGCCCTATCTCAGCTCTCCTCCACCCATTTTTATGCATTGAGATTCTCTGGGAGATTTCATTGACAAGAGGGTGGCATGAACTTTAAAAAGCTATGAAAACTACTGACCTCGTTCAGTGTCCTCACTGTGCAGTTGGGAAAACTGAGACACACCCAGAGAGAGATAGCAGCTTGATCAGGACCACCCAATGACAGATCAAAACTAGAAAGAACCCAGACCCCAATCCCGTGCTGTGTGCGTACACCAGTGCCTCTCAGAGGTGGCCCAGAAACTGCCTGCAACAGGATTACCCAGGAAGATGTTAACATTGCACATTCCTTGGCCCAGCTTGGACTCACAATCCCAGAATCTTTAAGTTGGAGCCCAGGAAAATATATTTTTATCTAGTTCCCCAGGTGATTTTCATGCACATGGAAGTTTTAGAACCATTTCTGACTGACAAGGCCTACAGCAACATAAAATGATTTTTTTGTTTTTTGTTTCATTTTGTTTTTTGTTTTTTATTATGTGTAGGATATGGATCTTTCCCAAACAGACCAAGTGTCCTTGAGAGATTTACTTTTACTTTCTTGTACCTCGGTTTTATTATTTTTCAACCTTAAGATTTTGGATAAATTAGAACACAGTACATTAGGGTTGGAGGGAAGGAGGCTAAACTTTGCATTTTACAGATGAGGAACTTGAGCCTCTGAGAAGAAAAAAGTCAAGCCCAAGGGCACACAGCTAAGAGGTAGCAGAGATAGCACGAAACTGGTACCCTCTGGGCCCCAGTGCCCAGGGACCAGGACAAAGTTTCATGTGTCAGTATGGTAGCCCTTAGACAAGGAGCAAGGGTTGCTGGGCATCTTGGGGTCAGCCAGTCCATAGCCCTGCCTCCAACCTTTCCCAGTGGTACCCACGCTGACACCCTCCAAAAGGGGATCCAGGATGCTCTCTCTGCCACAGCTGAGGCCTGCAGTTCCCTCTCAGGCTAAGAACATAGTAACAGCTCCGCCTTTAGGACCACTTTCTTTCTCTTCTGCTGCTCCTACCCTTCCCCAGGTGATGGCTCCGTGGCACATATTCCAAACACAAACACACAAGACACTGAGACTCTGAGAAAGGAAGGGACTTAGCCTGGGTCCCACAACCAACCAGCAGCAGGCCTGAGACAAAGCCAGAGTCTTTGCCTCATAGGATGCTAAGGGTCTCCCATCTTTACTGTCCACCCACCACAAACCCGATCTGCCCGTCCCTGTCTTGTTGGACCTCCAGGTGACCTCAGGCAGGGATGGATGGGCTCCTTCACAGGCTCTGAAGAGCCCGTTTTTCCAGTAGCACTTATCAGTGTCTTCTTGGCATCCAGGCCTTGGCTGGATCGATGGAAGAATCCCTCTCCCTGCCACTAATGAGCGCAGCACAGGCTCTGGCTGGGGCTGCGAAGCTGATAATCAGTAGGCAAAGGATTTATAGTGACTTTGGACTCACCCTGCCTCAGCTGGCCCAATTGCTCTTCATTAAAGATCCATGCTGTCCAGGACAACCTTGGTGGATTGTGTGTCCTGGGGAGAAAAGTGTGAGGCTGGGACAGTCCCCAGCTGCCCAGACTGGCTCAGCTCAGGTGAGGCGTGAGAGTCGGGGAATGTGCCCCTGGACTTCCACCCCTTTATCCAGCCCTGGGAAGAGCAGTCAGGCTCTCCTGTATAAGCCCAAATAAAATTCTAGTGCAATTTCTGGAACATTCATGGTATTGGTGAGCTTCTCCTCACCTGTGTATCAGAATCAAGTTACCAGTGACTGCAAATGGCAATGTTGAGACTGAAAGTGTTTCCAAGACCTTGTCAGCAGAGGTCTAGGAGAAACAGACAATGGAGAGAAGGTCCATCTTCCACCCCCTGTCTGGTTCTTCTGGCTTCTCTGTTTATATTTCTAATCCCAGTCCAAAGAAAGAAGATTGGACCAGATGACCTCTTGCTTGACAAGAGTTAGATGTTCTACCCGAGGCAGCTGTTCCTGACACCTTGTTCCTCTTACTCACATCAACATCTATCACTTTTCAGATTTGGAGATGAATTCTCAGACCAACACCAAAAGAGAGGACACTTAAAAACACACCTCCTACTGCCCAACCCATAGTGAGTGCTCAGTTTCTGTGAGTTATTCACACCCTCTTCCCAGCTTCAGACCCACGGACCCAATTACATCTGAGACGTTTTCACAGAGCATTTCTGTAGTCCTCTCCATCAACACATTTATAGCAGAACTCATCCTCTCACTTCAGCCTGCTTCTCCTCCTGACCAGCCACCCTGTACCTGGTCCTGCAAGCCAGGGTCTAGAACCTCATGCCTTCCTCTCCCTCATCCTCCATCGGGTGCTAGCAGTTCCACCTCCAAAGGGCTCCTAAATCCATCTTCTTTCTTCTGATGCACTTTTTAGCCGAGCCAGTGTGATGGCAAAATCTTGCTGCTCCTCTCTCTTTCTTTGGATTATCTTCTTTTTTCCATCCTCCTCACTGTCACCACTGTAATCTTTCTAAAACTTAGATTTGAGCATGCAGGTCAAAATCCTTTGGCACCTTCTCAGGAAGTGCAGCCTTCTTAGCAATGCATTTGATGGCCTATCCAGTCAGACCTACCTAAACTTGCATCCTCCTCCTTAATACATCTGTATGCACATACTTCATGCACCCATCATACTAAGTTTGTAATGATAACAACAGCTACCATTGTGGAGGACAGGCAGGACCCTGTGCACTTTACACAAAATGTCCTGTTTTGTTGTCACAAACAACCCAACAAACACTGATTGCTATTCCAATGGGCAAACTGAGGCTTAGAGAGACAAAGCAGTTTGCCCAGGGACACACAGCTGCAATGGCAGTGCCAGAAATCACCCCTGGACCCTGTGGCATTGATGCTATTACTCCCTGAGCACATTCTGACTTCCACACTTTACTTAAGCTGTTCCCCATTCCAGGGAACATTCTCTCCCCATCCTCACCTTGCTTCCCCTGCCAGGCCATTTCAGAAGTCAGCCTTTCTGGGACTCCTTCCTTGGGACGTATTTGATGCCTCACTTCGGCACTCACTGTGTAGAGTCTTTCATTTCTGTTTGTTCTGTGCATATCTGCTTCCTTTGTGCTCTAAAGTCTCATCAGCAGAAGACAAACAGCCTCCCCTTACAGTCTCACACCCAGCCTGTGGCCTTGGAAACTGCTGAGGTGACTCCTGCCCCTGGCTGAGGTCACCATGGCCTCCCCAGGGCTGGCACAATCACTAGCACCCCAACCCTCCATAACAATCCATTTTATTCATTGGCCAGAATATACTCCATCATCCCCAATCCTGTTGCCCCAAGTAGATCACAACAGGGCATTCTGGAAATTTCCTGAAGCTCATCTCCTATGCTGGCTCTGTGCTGAGCAGCAGGAAAACAGCAGAATTCAAGACCAGGGCTTCCAGGTCTAATCCAAGTCACGCTGCTCGTGTGCCTTCCCGCCCCACCTGGTATTGTCTGGTGTCATCAGAGGTCACTGAGCTGGCTCTTTCTCTCCTCCCTTTCCTCCTATTTGCTTGCTTCTCAGGACAGGAGCAGCTTCCCTTCATTGCATAAGGCTGAGAAAAGGCTAGTGATAAATATCCCCAGTATGAGTATCCTTAAGCCCCAAGTGGTCATCGATAAGAGAGCATACAGTGACATTTGAGCCCCTTCTGCATGACTCCAGGAGACTCTGAAACCCACTGGGACGGGCAGCAGAGGCAGATGCCTGGGATGGCTCATAAGCTCAGTTCTCTCCCTACACAACAAATGGGAAGGAGCCGGTTTCTAATCAGTTGGACATCAGTTTTGTAAAACTTTGGTTCTCAGCTCCAAGATCCCACATAATGGGTCCTACTCTGGCCCCAGTTTTAACAGTCTCAGGCTCCAGAAAAACTTATAAATAGTGATTTTAAAAAAGAAGCATCTTCTTATGCTTTATGAAGCATTTTCTACACACCAAGATTGTTTACATGTAACTCCTCTCATTCTCACAGAGGTTTTGCCATGTAGGTGCATTATTCCCATTTTGCAGATGAGAAAACTGAAGCTCAGATAGGGTAAGGCACTGGCCCCAGATCATACTGCTAGGGACAGAGCCAGAGTTCCTTTTCAGGCCTGACTGGCCCTATGTTATTTCTACTGTTCAAGCTCCAGTTGGGGAGGTATTCCAAACAGCTAGCTGAGGGTTAGTCACCAACCATGTCTGTGCTTGTATTTTTTCCTATCCCAGAATGACATTTCTCCTCCATCACTTAACCCACATCGTGATTCCTACTCCAGGAATCTTTCTCTGTTTCCTCCTCCAATTTCCATGCTGAAGCAGGTCTTTCTTAAACCAAAAGAACTTTATATGACCTCTCTGTAAGACAGATCACTTTATTCCCTATAGTCTAGTGACCTGTGGTCAAGTGTGACCATCCACAGATTTCTAGTAAGTTTTACTGAGTGTTCTGAGAGTTGAGACAGGGGCAGACAGGATTTCATCTGGGCTACCCCCACTGACAGTCGTGAGGGTTGCATATACACATGTTTACAGAATACCGGGATTCTTAGAAGCAAGAGCAAGCATTCCTGACCTAATGTTAGGTAACCCTCAATTCTGACCCTCAGCTCTGGCTAGGATTAACCCTAAGAGCAAAGGTCACTTCCCCACGGCCTGCTGCAGGAACAAAGACCAGACCAAAGTAGCCAGTCTGAGAGAGGGGAGGAGAAGAGTGAGCACACCCTTCTGCCGCCTCCTGATCACCTCTGAGCTACCCTCCATACATGGATGGAAGGAAGAGGACTGCAGGGGGACAGGGCTTATTCAGCAGGCTCTGGTCTCCCACGCCAGGCTCCAGGGTTCCATCTCCTCTCTTACACTAACTACCCCAAACCGCATGCTCTTTGCACTAGTCCTAACTTGAAGATTGGTGCCTCTCACCACCTCCATGGAACCATGGTGCAAAGTGATGCCTATGGTGTAGCAACAGACTTGGGACACTGGAGTACCAGAATGTGTCCCCAAAAGATTTGGGTTGCAGTTATAGCTGGCGAGATGGGTGAGCATCAACTCCTCTGAGCCTGGCATGGGAGGACCCTGACCACTGTGTCACTGGGTCATCAAAGCATCTTTTTACCTATTGCACACAAACACCCACCCCACAGTGCCACTGTCTCTTCCAGAGGTCCCCAGCGCAGCTCTGACAGTAGAGTATGGCCAGGACCTGTGCTTTCCTACATTCTGTAAGAATAAGAAGAAATTATTCAATCAAAATCTTAAGATTAACAAAGAATAGAAGCGGAAAAGGCCTGGCCAGAGCAGAGGTGGGGCCTGGCAGTCAATCCAATCAGGCCCACAAATACAGCCGTGTGCACACAACAACCAGCTCTCAGGGTGCTGCTGTTAAGACCATCACTCCAAATGATTTGGTCCTTGTAATGTCAGCCCTCCATGGCAAAATGCCTCTTCCCAACCCAGGAAATAACTGGGGATTAAGGGGCACCTTCAGATCGGGGCCAGAGATGTGTAAGCTCATAGACAGTCGTGGGGCCTTCAGCACTGTAAATGTTTTCCTGGAAGTTGGTGGAGACCTGCAGAGCCAGATAGTGATGGTTCATCCCATGCTAATGTGTGCTGCGTGTTTCAAAAAAAAGGCTAAGGTGAGGGCAGCCTGGTGGGATGGCAGAAATGCAGGGGCGAGCAAGGGAGGGAGATCCAAGAGGCTTTTGAGAAAATCAGTCTGGAGGCATCCAGGAGCAAAGCCAGGTGACACCGCTCCTGGGCAGAGGACAGGGGACTGGGAAACAACTGGCAGGAGGCCATCCAGCCCCACCGCTGACATGAGGGTGCCGTCTACCTGCAGCTCTGCCCCATGACCCAAGAGCCCACCAAACGTTCCACCTCCCTGTCCCGCTCCCTGGGCCAGACTGTATCTGTCCCTTCTAGCCACCTGCCACTGCCATCCCCACACTTCTTCCCACCAGTCACGCATCACTCACTCGCGCGCAAGCCACAGCTCCAGCCATCCCAACTCAGCGGTACTATGCGGCTACCCGTGTGGTCTGTCAGGACAGGACTTATCTGCCCCCCTTCCTTTATTTTTCCCTGGAATTTGGAGTGAGGGCTCTAAAAGACCCCATCGCAGTACCTTTCCCTCCCGCATCTGCTCCTTCTACCTACTAAACTGGGGGAGAGGGCATGGCACCAGGGCTGGCAGACCCAGACTCTCACCTCCACCCTACTGCCCTCCTCAGCAGGGAGAAGCAGCCCCCTGCCCCACCACGGTGTTATGCATGTCCTCTGGGACAGCTGATGAAGTGCTTTCTTGGCCTGCCCAAACACAGCCTGGGAATGTGGATTAGACATGTGAGCTGGGGACAGGCATCTCAGGGGCTCTGACGGGCCTTGGTCTCAGAGTCCCTGGGACCCCAGTTCTGCAGGGTTCTTCTCCTTCTGGGACAGGAGCCGTGCTTCCAGGCAGAGAGCAGGAACATGTTTCTGCAGCCACCTAGCCCACAAAACACCCTGCCCCATGCTCGTGCACACACACACACACACACACACACACACACACACACACACACACAGCTTTTCTCTACACATGGAAGCTAATTTAGTACTAGTCAGACATGGAATCAACCCAGCCCTCCTTGACCTAGGAGACTGCTAACCCCACCAAGCCCTCTTACGGCCATGTGGGGCGGGTCCTGTTCACCTCTTCTCCCCCCACAGCTGGCCATTACCCCCAACAACTGTGCTTACCCACCCCAAACACTGGCCTTGAGACCTACTGAGAACACAAGGACACTAAACCACAGTCTTTCCCCAAAGAAGAGAATGTGTTCTTGTCTTTAGTGAAAAATTGTCTCTTCCATAAATCACTGGATACTCATCAAAAGCCCTCACTAGCCTCCCCCTCTCTTATCAATAGAAAGCCATTGGCTGCTCCAGGTCATGCTTCCCATCCCCCACTCCCACAGAGTTCAGCAGCCTGTGTTTAGGGCAGAGGATGGCCTCTGGAGAGGACAGGCAAGTGTCCCTGAGCACTAACTATAAGCCAGGCCCTGAAGCAAATGATATGGCCCGATGCATTCTCTCTCTGTATCTCCACTATAACTCTCTGAGGCGGCGTTGTTAACCCTCATTTGACAGATAGAAAAACAGAGGCTCGGCAACTTAGTGGAAGTGCCAGGATCCAAACCCCGGTCGGCCTGAGCCCCACTCGTTACCACTGTGCTCTCTGCCTCCATCCCAGGAGGCTTATCCCCTCCACTTGATGAGGGAACAGAGGGCTTCTTCGGGGGAAATGTGGTGGTAAGGGATAGGGTGATCAGAGGACCTACAGGCCTCTGCGCACCTTCTCAGGAAGCCTTCCCGGCCAGCTGGTCAACTCTGATCCCCTCAGAGAGCCACGTCCGTGAGGACATTACACACAGAACTGATGAGGTGAATTAGTTCATATCCTCCGTCTGAGCTTCCCGGAGACTTTCCAGCACTGGCCACGGGCAGCAGGAGAGGGAGGTCCAAGCAGGTTCTATGAGTTTTCAGGGGCTAAGGACAGAGTAGTGAAGCGTGTAGCATGCAAATGAGGACCTAAGACACGGCTCTGGAACGAGACTGCTGGGGCTCACGTCCCTTCTCGCTACCAGAATGTGGGCCCCGGAAAGCCTCATCTTCACATGGGTCTGACACGGTACCTGTCTCACAGGACTCCAGAGAATTCCATAAAATAATCCAAGTAAAGCTCTTACTATTGCTTGACATTCAATAAAAGTTCACTATTTCTAATTTTATAACAATAAAATTTGTTTTAAATACATAATGATAAAATCTATATAATGATATAATTATCATATAAATAACAATTAATTGTAGGTACTAATTCTAAGTAATAATAACTATCACAACTCCTTACAGTGGCCAGTACTAGCCTTAACCCTCAACCTTAACCCAGTGCTGCTGACCCACAGGTGGGGAGAAGACTGTGTATGAAAACTTAGGGAAGAAGCAGGAAATCACTTTTCACTCCAAAGATCTTCTGTCCCCCCCCCCTTTTTTTCTACAAACGTATTTCCCAATTCAATCTGAGCTGCTACAAAGACAAACAGAAAACGCAGGAATTTCTTTCTTCTGCATCCTAGTGCAAACCAAAAGAACAACATTTGTTCAAGGTCTACCAGTGGATGCAGCTCTTTCTCTTTTCAGATGATCTGAGGAGGCTCCCTGGTTAGTGGAGTGGGTATTCATTTGAGAATAAAACTTCGAGTCTGAGACCCTTACTTCAACGGTCAGCATGGACTAGTGGTGAGAAAACAAGGTTGCACCTGGAGACATTTAGATTTGAATTACACCTGAGCTAACTATGTGACCCTGGACAAGTGCCTTCAGTTCTGTGAAACTCAGTTCATCTGTAAGTGTGGTTAGTAATGGCTAGCGTGCATTGCAGGAACAATGAGTACTTTCAAAGACCTGGATCAGCTAGGTCATCCGTGAATAACTCAGTTGTTTTTTTCTCCTGCAAAACCTGACTCCTTGGGACTCCAGCCCTTCCCTGTACTTCTCACCCTCTATAGTTTATAACGCAAAAGCAATGTCCCTGCAGTGACCACAGATCTCAGGAGACAGACGAGAGCAGGCAAGTGAAAAGCACATCTAACAGAGGTGCATTCAGTGTGCACCACAGCTAGGCGCTGGGAATGCAAGATGAGAGGGACAGTGTGGCACTTGCTCTCAGAAAGTGCACAGAGTTTATTCTTTATTTTTGTTTCTTCAGCATCTGAATCCAGTAGGTGCTAGATAAAGAAAGTTTGGAGGAATTGAGGGAGGTGAAAAGGAGGCAAAGTGAGGATGTGGGGAGGAGAGGAGAAAGAGAGAAGAAGATCCCCTCTGGGACACAGGAGCTGCCTGAGAAGAGAGTTGGACCTTCAATGATGGGTGGGGTTGCTTAGGGAGTCCTGAGGGAGGGGGAGGGGGCGCATCCCAGGATGATGGAACAGCAAGGACACGGGGCAAGTGACATTAGTGACCAGCCAGCACAGGGGCGCTGTTGAGCGCCCGTGGAGAAGGGAAGTTGATTTTTGAGAAGCTTGTAATCCAGGCTGGGAGGTCGAGTGTTGTCCTGCAGGTAGTGGAGACCGTGAGAGGTTCCACCCCTTGAGAGGATGGGAACATAAGGAAAGTCTAGGAATAGTCCAGGAAAACACATGCAATGGATTAGGGGAGGGACGCTTTCAGAGTCTATTGCGAGAGCCCGGGGTGGGACGAGGAAGGCCTGGATGTGGGTGGCTGCGGTAGGAACAGAGAAGAAATGGTGAACCTGAGAGAGACATGGAGAAAGGCTAGGCTAGGCTCAGTGACGGTGACAGATTAAGTATAAAACGTGGGAAGGGGAGGTCACACTGCCTGCTGGGCTTCACATGAGGAAAATATCATGGGATAAATTGGGAGACTGAGATGAAAACCTGGGGTGGTGGAGGGTGCGAGGTGTGTTGAGTGTACACTGAGGGCAGGGCCTGAGTCAAAGACACACCCACACTGTGCTCAGTCAGAGACATCCAGGGAGGATGGGAGCATGGATGCCAGACCCAGAGGGGTGAACCAGGCCTGTTCACCTGCTTCCCACAAGAGGGCACGGTGCCAGCCTCATGGCCAGCTTCAATTGATGCGTGTGGAACAAGCAAACATCCTTGGGAGCATACCATGTGCTGTGTGACACCATCCCAGAGGCTCACCTGCCTTTCACTTCTCTTGAGAAGGAAAGAAAGTGGGGGAAAGAAAGCAGGTGATGAGGGAACGGCAAGGTGTGGTGAGGGAATGGCAATAACTGCCCTCCCAGGCTTGCGGAATGGACTTCCAGGGGTTCCCGAGCCCCCAGGAGAGGCCTCAAGGTCCATCTGGAGGGGAAAAGAGAGTGGATGCACCCTCCCGCTCCTCTTCACCCACAGTACCACACCTTTTCTCCACTCTAGACACTAGAGAACATTCGGTTTAAGATCCATGTGAAAAAGCATCTCACTGGTTTAAAAGTAAAAAGTGATTTTAGTGGCTTAGCTATAAAGTGTAAAACTTAAAATCAGACTGAAGAGGAAAACTGCCCATTCACGTATTAACTATCCCCCCAACATAATTTGCAAATCATGCCCTTTGGGTGGTTTGTGTGAGACTATCCTGTGTATTTATCTTCCCCTGGAAACATCCTTCCCATAGAAAAGCCAAGTGGGTCCAAGCACACAAAACATGACAGCCGAAGCCTTAGGAGTGGTTGCTGTGGAGTCCGTGTCTCTGACACTCTCTTCCACACAAGGCCCTCCCCTGTTCCACCCCATCCCTTCAGGTTCCTTTCCTGAAGACCTCAGGTGTTATTTGGGGGGCCTCATGCCTTCCCCCACTGCTGGCTCTGAGACACCCTCCAAAGTGGCTTTGTGCAGTCTAAGCTCCACTGCCTGCTTCCATCAGACTTGGCTCCCAGCCCTGTGCCTTCCTCCAGAGGCTGGTTTCCATGGTGACAGCCTTCTCCACTCCCTCAGGGCACCAACCCCTCCAACTCACCCTTGCCCCCTCTGGGTGCCTCCTGCACCCACCCCTCCCCAGGTGTCTTCACCCAATACCTCCTGCTCCTTCACCAAGAGGAAGCAGGACTAAGGAGAGCATGGGACAGTCACCCACTGCAAGCGCTTCCTAATAATGGACATTTTGGAGGGCTCAGCATCGCTTCATTCTGGACCTTCTCATTATAGCCCCTCAGCTCCCAGTTGACAACCTGATAATTCTCTCTGATAGCATCGTCTTTGTTAGCTACTGCTGCTGCCTTGACTCTGTCCTTCCTACAAGAAAGATTTTGAGATAAAAGAATGAGCTGTGAAATCATCGTTAGAGAAAGGAGAAAGGAGCCTAGGGAAAGGGTCGGTTCTGCCCACTGCCTCCCTCTCCTGGTACTGCCCCAACTCTCAGCCTCTCCCCTCCTCTTCCTCCTCCTCCCTTCCTCCTTCCTCCATTTCTTCCTCTCCTTCTTTTCTCTCTGTTCTTCTTTCTCACTCTCTTTCTCCAGCCTCTCCCTTCTCTCACCTTCTCCTCTCTCATCTCTTCCCTCCTTTTCTCTCCTGCTTGGTGCCAAGAAACAGTCTAATTACAACAGAGAACTTGAAGAGACAGAGAGAGAGGAAAAAAACACCATAAGTAGTTGATTAAAATGTCCTATGAAATCCAATTTGTAAAGCTCAAATCAGAATAAAAAGTGTTACTCCCACAATTCAAGGCCAATTTGATTTTTAATGAGACTCCTCAGAGACCCTGCCAAGATTTCATCAGGTTGCGAACTCAGCCACCCGCCTGCCTGCTGCAGACTCCCTGCTGTGGCTCTGCCTCCCTCCCCTGGGGAAGCCTCCACCCCAAGCTCTGCTGCCACCCCAGCTCCCCTAGGTCACTCTACACCAAGCACTCCCTTCTCAGAGTCTGCTTTATGTCCCCAAAACGGGTGGCAGCCAGTATCCAGGACCTCTGTGCCATCCCTGACTCGCCCCATTCTGGGAGGAGAAGCTATGACAGCAGCTGGCCTACCAAACCCAATTTTGCCTCAGGTCTGTATCTGCAGGGCAAGGAGTAGGAAAGAAAAGGGCTTAGAGTTCAGATGGGCCCTAGCACAAACCCTAGCTTCTCCGCTCATTAACTGTGTGACCTTGGGCAAGTGACTGTGCCTCTCTGATCCTGGCTTTTTTGTTGTTATAAATGGGGCTCTTTCTGCCCTGAAGTACAATTAAGTGGATTATAGGAGAAGGGAGTATGTAAAGCATTGGTTGGGCTGTGGGCCAAATGCCCAGTGAATGTCACTGTCCCATTGTCCATTCAGTTGTAGCCTTGCAGAGAATACAAATCACATCACCCCTCTCCTCAGCAACTTCCTTCAGGACCAGGGTCAGGGCATAGCTCTGTAGAGAACACGGCCTTCAGAGCCAGAAAGACAGATCACAACCCCTGCCCCTAGATGGTTCCCTGGGCAATTCAGTTAACCCTGCACTTCTGTTTCCCAAACCATCATGAAATGGGGTTGAAAATGTAGCACACACATGCAGTGCCCGTAATAGCCAGAGCCAGGCACGTGCACACCAGGTGAGCCACACACACCACTCCTGTTGCTCTCTTTCACTGCCCTGGGCCTCATTTCTCCATCTGGAAAATGGGAGCAGAAATAGTACCTACTGTTTTCAGGTAGTTATGAAGATGAAAATATTAAGGATCTAAAACTCTAAACCCTTAGAACAGAGCCTGGCATCATGTACAAACCATGGATGTGTTTGTTTAACAAAACGCCATGAACTAGTTAGCGTCAATGGCTCTAAGTCGTCTTGTTTTAAAGTATGGATGGGGAGGCGTGGGGTCCACTGATGATTTTTCTCCCAAGCAATCGTGAGGCTGGAGCAGGGTCTGCTGCAGAAAAGAAAGTGACAGGAAGGACGGTGAGATGTGGCCGCTGGCTCCCTCCACCACACTTTCTGCCACACTGTACCACCACCACTCCCCTCTGAATTTGGCGCTGGGAGCCATTAAAACAATTATGTGATATCTGATTCCACCCCACCACTGTTCTCTTGATTCATAACCACCACAGCATACTTCTACGGGAGGTCTCACCAGCTGCTGCCCTGGTGTGGAAGAGTGTGCGGGACAAGTGGCATTAAGTAGGAGTTCACCCAGTGAAAGGCGAGTGGTATGTCCCAAGACAGGCAAGGGGTGGCCCATGGGAGCTGCAGTGCGGCTAGACCGTGTGTGAACTCTAGTGATTGATGAACAGCAAGGCTGGGGTTGGGTCCAGCCCCTCACAGGAGGGGATAAGGCTGGGGCAGAGATGGGTTGGGAAGTGCTACCCACCATCCGGCAGGAAGTGAGGCTCCAGGAAGCCTGGTCTCCTGGGCGGGCCCTGGCTCTGTTTCCATCACTGGAGGGGGCCTTCCTGCCACTATTGCCTGCACATAACTGACTGCTGTTCTTGTCTCCTTCCCAGGCCAAGTCTACTCCTTCAGTCAGCAGCCTCAGGACCAGGTGGTGGTGTCGGGACAACCGGTGACACTGCTATGTGCCATTCCCGAATACGATGGCTTCGTTCTTTGGATCAAAGATGGCTTGGCTCTGGGTGTGGGCAGGGACCTCTCAAGTGAGTACCTCCAGGTCTCCCCCACCCATCTACCTCCCTAGGGGTCCCTTTATAGGCATTTGGGGATCAAAGTTCTAGCTTTCACTACGGCTCCCCTGGCAAAGTCAGGCTACCCAAGCCCGGAGTCCAGAATCCCCAGGGCTTTGAGTGCCCCTGACTATGAGTAATGAACTGGAGTCTGTTTCCTCTCCAGTTTGACTCAGTTGGCCTCTCTATGCAGACCCAAGGGCAAGCAAATCCTCTCTCCTGGTGCTGGTTCCTAAACCTAACACAAGCTTGCCCTCGACAGTCTATTCCAAAGGTAAACATGATTCATGTAAAGTCCAATTTCTGGAAATCAAGTTTTCCTAGTTTTTGGCCCAAGACATATTCCCCATTTACCAAGGCATGATCATTAAGGAAATATAAGTCTGGCTTCCCACTCATTAAAGAGAGCACATAAACTGAAAACTCACAGAGAAACCTGGTTGATCCTAGCAGTCATCTTGGGATGGGAAGAAAAGGACAGACAAGAAGTGTTTAAAATAAGTTCCAAACCTTGTTTGGCCCTCTCAGGCTGGTGTTCAGTAAAGATACCTTGGGAGTTTAGGGGCCCCATGACTATTGTGTGAACTCACTGGTTGGTACCCAGGTCACGTGATCTATTAACTATTGTGAATGGCAACCCAGTAAGCCCATAAAGACACCTTTCCAATCTATCCTCTCCCCAGAGAAAAGAGAATGGAATCACCCCCAAGTCGTGCCCCCGTCAGCCATCATAACTCTGCCCAGAGGTGAATAGGCATGTGCTTGCTTGCCAGATTTTGTGTTAACAGAGAAATTTAGAAGGAGGGGTCTTGGTGTCATTCCTCTGTGATTTGGGAATGGCTGAGTGTGGAAGGAGAAAAATATTATTCAACTGAAAAGTGACATTGCCTCTCATGTGGTGTACAGCTGCAGGAAAATAAAAATCGAAGTGCACTCAGGAACATGATGACCGGGAAATTAATATTTTAAAATGTGAGTTATGTCTTGCCAAAAATGTATATTGAAACATTATAGCAATGGTCAATAGCAGTCACAGGGTTTGAATGCTGCAGCCCAGCTGAGCATGGATAAAATACACAATCATATCTCCAAAATATACTGTACTGCCATAAAGTTTAACTGCTATGGGAACCAGCCAATTTCAGAGACTCTGAACTCTCGTACCCTAGAGAAACTGAGGGAATGATGCAAGCTTCCCAAACTGGAATTGTTCGTGCACTGGATGGCTCTGAGCTGGGCTGTCTAGGGTCCTGGTCAGTAGTTTTCAGCCTTTAGATAGGGATGGGTGTCTTGTCGGGTCAGTGGCCAAGAGAAAGCTTGGGTCACCAGAAACGGCTCATAGCGTTGTCAGCAAAGCACGAACAATCGGCTCTCTGGCTTCTAGTTCCACAAAAGGTTCTCTGGGATCCTGCTTGGTGCTGAAGGCCAGTGGCCTCTAATGAACTGGTGTCTGCATCCTCTCCAGTTTGACTCAGTTGGCCTCTCCATGCAGACCCCATGAACTCAAACTCCTGATGAAGTATCTGCCTTGTATTTGATCACTTGTCCCAAGAACAGCATCTTGGCAACCATGATAGATATTTACATGCTCAATAAACCCTACTTGTTTGCCTGATACGGAAGTGAGCAGAGCAAAAGTCAATTCAGTAAGCATTTGTAGAGCAAATTCATACTGCAAAAGTTTTCCTACAGGGAAACTGAGGTCCAGTGTTGTGTTCAGCCTGCTGCATCTCTGTCCTCTCCTATTTTAACTATATGCCTTCACTGAGTTTACTAGGAATGATACCCTCACTGAAGACCTAAATGTCTTTCTGGTCACCAACACTTGAAAAATTAGTAAAACGAAATAAATAAATAACTAGCTTTAAAAAACTAGTATAAATGCACTTCCTCATACTGATAGAACATTTTTCTTCTAAAAAGCTGAATTACTTCTCAGACACTATCTCATAAATCTACAGTGATCCAGAGAGAGAAAAGAAGGATATTCCCCTTTGTTTGACAGGTAAACAAAGTCACAGTTGAGAAAGAAATGAACTCAATTATATAACCAGTCCCAGTGCTTGAGACACTGGCTGTTAACCCCAAACAGCACATATATCTTGTCTTGCTCTCCTTTCCAAAGATGGCGACCTCTTTGGCTACCTGACCTTACCACTCATCATCATTTTTAATTAAATTAGCATCTATAGACTACTTGCTATGTGCCAGGTACTTTACATAGATTATCCTATTTAATCACCACAACCCTATGAGGTACTAGTATTTTCCCCATTTTACCCATAAGAAAATGAAGATCACCGGCTCGGTGGCTCAGCCTGTAATCCCGCACCTTGGGAGGCTGAGGTGAGTGGAATGCCTGATCCTGCGGGTTCGAGACCCGCCCGGGCAACTTGGTGAGACCGCATCTCTACAATAAATCAAAAAATCGGCCGGGCGTGGTAGCGCGCGCCTGTAGTTCCAGCTACTTGGAAGGCTGTGGCGGAAGGATCGCGGGAGCCCAGCAGGTGGAGGCTGCGGTGGCCGGGAGCAGCCACTGCACTCCAGTCTGGGCGACAGAGTGAGACTCCAACTCAAAAAAAAAAAAGAAAATGGAGATACAAAGAAATTCGAGTAACTGACTCAAAATGACAAAACTAGGAAGTGATTGAGCTGGCACTGAAACACAGGTGATTTCACTATGGAACTCAGACTCTCAATAATGGTGTCTCCTATGGGAGTACCGAGAGAGAGAGTAACGATACTGTGGAAGGAGCTAGAACTTTCTCCAAACCTATGCTTCAGAGTCTGTGTTTTTCGAAGATGCTGCCAGTCCTTGGGATAGCATCACAGTTCGCTGCCTAATTAGGCAAATACAAACAAACCCATCACTGATGTTTTCAGCAGCTCATGAGAGCAAAATCCTGCTGCTGATAGCTTGCAAGACAACAAAAACACAAGCTCCAGCCAAGATGCCTGCAGGAGACCAGGGACTAATCACAGGACAGCAGGATCCAGAGGCTGGGCTGGAGGCGCTGGGAGCGGTGAGCCAGCAACACTGAAGGCAGCAGCAGCAGCAGGGCGAGGATTGGACTAGAACCCATTTCCAGCCCTTTGCCTGCACTGGAGGGAGCCAGCTTAACTTACCTGGGCTCCTTCCCAAAGCCCAGCAGAGGGCAGGAAGGGTGGGCAGGAGGAGAGGCAGTGCTCCCAGGGGTATAGCTAATGGCCTTGAGAGCATTTCTGGCCAAGTCTGCACAGCTGGGGAGGACAGGGCCATTTGATTGCATGGTGATGACAGTGGTAGCCATAAAGACACGAGCCTACAGGGCTCAGCTCTGCACAGGAAGCACCCACACAGCATGCCAGAAAGGCAGGCTGAGAGTCACAGCTTCCTCCACTGACCAGAAACAGGTGCTGGTGGCCACCTTCAGGAGGGCCTGCACCACCTCCAGAGTATCTTTAACTTATGGAAGTGGCAGGAGCCTTAGAGTTCATCTAGTCCAATTCTCTCATCCAGGGTAAAAATCGCCTCTGCAGCATCTCTCAGAGTTGATCATCTAACCTCTGCTTGAATACAGCCAGTGATGGGGTCCTCACTACCACCTCTGGCAGCTCAGATCCTTATTGGACATGCCAAATAGTTAAGAATATTTTAAAGTACTTCCCCATATTGGTGCTGCCTGTTGGTGTTAGTGCTGTTTGTGTGAGCTACATGAACACGTCTAACCCATACTAAGAGACTGTTTGAAATATTTGAAGAGAGTGCACTCTTACATGTCTATCTCTTTCTCTTTGTCTCTGTCTCTCTCTCTCTCTCTCTCTCTCTCTCAAGCCCTTGTCTCCTCTTTAACAAACCTGACTCTTTAGCAAAACCCTTCTCTTTAACAAAAACTCTTCCACCCTGTCACCCTACAGCACATGTCTGAGAACTCCCACTGTCCCGGTGAAAGGCCTCCAGAAGGAGAAGCAGTCTGGGACTACAGGAGGGGTAGTGAAAGCAGAGGGCGGTCTCTGAAGAGTAGGGGACCAGAACAGGGAGGTGTGGGGAGTTCCCTTGTAAATCCACACCATAAAGGATTAGAGGGGAGGGCAGAGTCGATGAGGGGATGGATAGAGAGCAGAGATTCTTTTGGGAAAAATTAAAGAGGTTTAGAACCAAGCCCCAGGAAATAGAGGATTTGCCCAACCTGGCCAGCATGACTTAAGTTACCATTTATATTCAACTCTACACAGCCACAGGAAAGCTGATTAATGATTTATCAGTCTCAAACTTTTATTTATCTATTATTCATCACCAGTGGTATAAGGGGCCCCAAATTCTTAAGTGTCCTGAGTACCTCATAAGTGCTTAATCAGACCCTGAAGTTTGGGGCTGGGCAGTAAGAATGACTAGACAAGAGCCATTTGTGGCTCAAAGTAACCAGGGATTCTTAGACATTGGAAGGTGGGCCTAGATTTCTGCAGTTCTACTTCCTGTCCAACCTGAAGCAAAACTTTTTCCAGAGTCACTCTTGAATCGCTTCCAAATATTTCTCTTTTTTCTTTTGTTTTATTATAAAGATGTGAGGTACAATTCAGGATTAGGTATACAAACATTGATTATGCAGGTACCCTTGTTGATGAGGTATGCCCCTCCCTCCCCTAGCAGTTTCTCTCAACTGTCAATCCCACCCCTGTCCCCTTACAGTTTCCCATTACTGCCAAACACTTTCTTATTCTATTATAATTGTTCAAGTTCCGCTTATGAGTGAGAACATATGGTACTCTGTTCTTTGTTTCTGTGACAGACCACTGAGTATGGTCGACTTCAAATCCATCCAAGTTGCTGCAAAGTCCATATATTTGTCCTTCTTTATGGCTGCATAATATTCCATTGTGTATATGTACCACATTTTCTTTATCCAGTCCAGTTTTGATGGGCAACATGGTTGGTTCATGTTTTTGCTATTGTGAATAGAGCTACAACAAACATACGTGTGCAGGTATCTTTTTTGTAGAATGATTTGAGTGTCCTCTGGGATATTTCCAATAGGGGAATTGCTGGATTATATGGAAGGTCAATTTCTAGTTCTTTCGGAAATCGCCACCTTGTCTTCCAAAGAGGTTGCACTAGTTTGCATTGCCACCAGCAGTGCAGAAGCGTTCCTTTTTCTCCACACCCTAGCCAGCGTCTGTTGTTGTTTGTTTTATTAATGATGGTCGTTCTTACTGGGGTTAGGTGGTATATCAATGTGGTTTTGATTTGCATTTCTCTGACGTCTCTTTTTTCTTCCTTCTCTCTCTTATTCTGTCTTCTCTCTGTCTGTAATCCTCAGTATGGGTCTCTCTCTCTCTCTCCTCCTCTCCCCCCTCCCCCGCTCTCTCCCTGTAGGTCTATCCCTCTATCCTCCCTGTCGGTCTCTGGCCTCGTTTTCTCTCTTTTCTCTCTCTCTTCTCTGTCTCTCCCTCTCTCTCCTCTCTCTTCTCTCTCTCTCTCTCTCTCTCTCTCTCTCTCTCTCTCTTTCTCTTTCTCCTCTCTCTTTCTCTCCTCTCTCTCTCTCCTTTCCTCTCTTTCCTCTGTCTCTCTCCTCTTTCACACTCTCTTCTCTGTCTCTCTCTCTCCTCTCTCTCTTCTCTCCTCTCTCAGCCCATGTGCCTCTTTATCAAAATACATGTCTACTCAGTAGACCACAGTGCTGAACACATCACTTCCCAGAGTAATAACCCAACTGTGTCTGCCCACGCTTAGCAACTTAACATTTCCATCTCTTCTCTCTTTCTTCTCTAATAGTGACTCCTCCAGTTTTCCTAAACTTAAAACCAACAATCACAAACACACACACACACACACACACTGCTCAATGCCCTGGGGAAGCTCTTGCTTTTGATTTGTGCTCCTTGCACTGAGATCAGGGCCCTGAGCAATGGCCTTGTAGATCAGCCTCTGCTCAGGTCTCCCCCACTGCACCTGTTTGTCATGAGCATCTCCTCCAACCCTGCCCTGGCTCCCCTGATCTGCCTGCTGTCTCCACAGGCTATCCACAGTACCTGGTGGTAGGGAACCACCTGTCAGGAGAGCACCACCTGAAGATCCTGCGGGCAGAGCTGCAAGACGATGCCGTGTATGAGTGTCAGGCCATCCAGGCTGCCATCCGCTCCCGCCCCGCACGCCTCACAGTCCTGGGTAAGAACCATCTGCATGTGTGGGCAAGGATGCTATGGGACACACTAAGGACTCAGTTCTAGAAGAGTCCTTCCAGTCAGACTAGGGGAGGGTCTTCCCACTGGGCATCGTCCCACAGGGCTCCAGCCACTGCTGCTCCTATAGTGTTCATACCTCACCTGCCCATTCAAAGGGCGCAAGGAAAGACTCCTGCCTTAGAAAACCAGAAGACCAATGCCAATTGGCCTAGGACTGCCCAACCCCGCTGTGTGTGAAGGCACCTTAGGGAGCTAATGAGGGCTCCTAGGTACATATTTGTTCCATCGGAAAGCATGATGAATGTGCATGATGGCTTACGTCTATAATCTCAGCACTTTGGGAGGCTGAGGTGGAAGGATTGCTTGAGTCCAGGTGTTCAAGACCATCCTGGGCAATATAGCAAGACCTCGACTCTACAAAAGAGTCAAAACATTAACCGGACATGGTAGAACATGCATTTAGTCCCAGTTACTCAGGAGGCTGAGGCGGCAGGATCACTTGATCACTTGAGCCTGGGAGTTTGAGACTACAGTGAGCCATGATGGTGCCACTGCACTCCAGCCTGGGTGACCAAGTGAAACCCCAGTGAAAGGAGAGAGAATGAGAGAAAGAAAAGGAGAAAATAAGGAAGGAAGGAAGGAAGGAAGGAAGGAAGGAAGGAAGGAAGGAAGGAAGGAAAGAAGGAAGGAGGAAAGCTTGCTCTGTACATGTTATCTAGGCAGGCTCTGCGCCAGGGAAGAATGTGGCATAGTCCATGGGTCCTTTCTTTCTGAACTGACCTCCCCCTGGTGCTAACAAAGTCCTATCTGTTCTTCTGCAGAGTCAGCCTGGAGCTAGATTCTCCCCGTGAGTCCAGTATCCACGGGGACGCCAATGATCCCTGTACTTTCCCTGCCCTTACTGCTTTCTGGGAACCCTGGGTCTCAGGTCATTCCTCAGCAAACCAACTTCAGATCCTTATTCCAAGTCATACATTTTCCCCATGGTCTTTCTTCCTCTTGGCTTCCCAGGGGCCCAATGTCCCTGGGACATCCTGCCTGAAGGCGAGGGAATGCGCCCAACAGTGACCTCTTAAACGGCCTCATTCTGAACTCTAGTTCAGCCTGACAGTCTCCCTCCCCTGCCAGATGCTACTGAGGATCAAGGCCGCTGGGAAGCAGGCCTCACATATAAGACATTTGCCACGCAGTTTACAGCAGCTCTCAAAGCTGTTTCACACACATTACCTCAGCGGTTTCTGATGCTACTCCGGGGCAAGGATTATTACTCAGATAAGAAACTGAGGCTCAGAGATGCGTAAGTCCTGGCCCAGGGGCTCCCAATCAGGGCTTCTTGCGCCTCCTCACTGCCCCTCACACGTGTGCGAAAGGGAAGAGGGTGGTCCCAGGCCCACACCTTGCAGCTGTGGTGAAGGTCTGACAATAGAGTCTGCCTCTGGGGTGCTGCCTCCTCGCCTGGCAGCTGAGGTCCACGACTGCTCAGAGATGAAATATTTAAGAGCATGTCAGGTTATCTTCAGATCTACATGGCCAAACACACCAGGGCAGATTATTCCAAGCACTGCAGCAGACAGGCCCCGGAGGACCACTTACCAAGCTCAGAGCCTGGCTTCTTGAGATGAGGAGGAGGAATTCAGGGTCAGCCTCAGAAACCTCCTTCAACCTTTGAGTCTCCTCTGGCCTGTGATGAAAGGAATGAGAAAATAAACCTGGGCCGGCGGGGTAAATAAACTGGGATTATGTGGCTGGGAAGTGGGCCTTCAGGGGAGTAATCAGGGATATTAAAGGGCACGGCAGCCGTTTTCATTTCTCCCAAGATGGTGGCTAAAATGGGAACGGGTCTACAATTTGGGATGGGGATTGAGGGAAGAGAAGAGGAGGATTTGGGGTCTGATTTTTTTTTTTTTCCTGATTTTGAGGATTGTGAAACACCAGAACAGATTTGCTAAGTATAGTTGAGAGAGTCTCAACTTCAGAGAGGGTTCAGGTCCCCACTCTCAGTAAAGCCTGCCTCATACCCCTTCTAGAGGAGGTCAGAGAATGCTAGAATGAAAGGAACCCAAGCACTGTCCACTCCTCTGACATCACGGGGGATCAAAAATAGATGGAGATGCTTCTTGTGCTTAAGGTGTTTCAGATTCCCCAGTCATACTTAGCCACTCACATGTCCTTTCCACTCTACTCTCTCAGCTAGATAAGAATCAAAAGTTCAAATCATTCCAAATGTTTTACGGATAAAAAAAATTGCGAGTCAGAGAGGCAAAGGCACTGACAGGAGGTTACACAGCTTGATTAACACTCAAAATCAACTCCAGATCTTCCAGTCCCAACCCTGTCTCTTGTTGCTCTTGCCTCAGCCTCCTGTTCTCAAATGCCAGCAGCGTCTCACCTGTCCAGCCAGGCTTCTTAGAGCAGGGTTCAGGATCCTATCCAAACAGGCCCGATTTTGTCTTGGGTCACATCTAAAAAGCATTTTCTCTCCCTCCCTCTCCAGTGGCACAGTCTGGCACTGCCCTCTGAGCACAGAGCTGGATTTGTGAGGGAGGGAGGAGATGTTTTATTCAAGTCTGGAGATTTGTGGAAGGGGAAGGAGGTATTTCCAGGGGACCCCAGCAGGGGACCTCAGCAGGGTCCCTCGATGAAATTCTTGAGAGGAGAGAGAGCCTGAATCTGTATCTTAACCATCAACCTTTCAGGCAGTCTCCACAAAAAAACATTTATCCTAAGCAAACTAATCCCCCAGGCAAGAAAGAGCCTCCTCAGGCCCTATCTACTGTTCTTTCTGACTCCTTGAGACCCCTCCACAGGTCTCCACCCTCAGCCGATCCTTTAAGGTTCCTCCCGGCTGAATGTTTCTTATAGTGCCCAGCTACTGCCCTGCAAAGAGGCCCCTAAGAAGCTGAGGCAGCCAATTGGGAAGGGAGCCCTGCCTGTGGACAGTAGATGGACAGAGTAGATCTTCCCACAGAGATGAGAGAGGTGTTTCTCACCCTGGCCCAGCCACCTTCCCCACCAAGACCCCATCTGCTTTGCTGTGACATCTCAGCCTGGGAAAAAGTCCCAGCCAGTTCCCCAAGGGTGGGCTGCCTTCCCTGTGTTCCAGGAATGAGAGAGCTTCCTAATTTAGTCTGTATTTGCCTGAGATAGATTTTTAATTAAATAAAGTAAGAGCCTGATTAGGACCTGCAGAAGATATGAGAGCAGAATCAGATGGCATTCCAGCAAAATTGCAAAGCAAACACTTTGGCTGGAACAGAGGTAGGCCCCTGGGGGTCTTCCATCAAAGTACCAAGTGAGGAGGGCAAATACGAGAGATTATATAGCCAACAGATGTGCATTGTTAAAATATGCATCTGCCGGCAATGTGCTCAGAGAAGCCAGAGGGCCAGCTCGCAGAGCCTGCAGGCTCCAGGGAGGGCACAGGGACTCGGCCTGGCAGCCAAGCCTAGAGTCACAGACACATTAATTAGCATTGTGTTTCTAGCTCTCAGATGCAATCAGGCAAGGAGCAACATTGAGCCGAGCATTTGTTACCCCAGGAGGCAGAGGGAGGGAGGTAGGAAACGCAGAAGGAAAGAGGGGAAAGAGGCTGGATCTGCGAAGTCCAGAGAGGCAAAGACGGGAGATTCAGTCCAGGTCAATGGTTAGGCTGTGTTTCCTCTGTGACCCAATCAGCTGCTGAGGACCAGCCTTGAGTCAGCCGAGGTCAAGACAGGTATTTTTTCGCCCGCAGAACACCTGGGGAGTCATGGCATCACAGAAAGAGCAGCTGACTTCGAGACAATAGTGGGATCTTGGCCCTGTTTCCAGCTCTCAGAGTCAATCAGGCAAGGAGCAACTTTGAGCTGACCATTTGCTACCCTGGGGTGCAAAGAGAGGGAGCTAGGGTCCCTCCCAACCTCTCTGGGTCTCAGTTTCCTCATCTGTCAAATGAGAGGTAATGATAAATAAGACAATCACGAAGAACTGTCTGGCTCCTAAAAGGTCATGACTTTCACTGGAGGAGTCCAGCATGCTGCACCAACTATTTTAAAAGACTGAGCCATCCTTCACTAGAACCAAGATTCATGTGGTAACTGAGACACAGAAGGGAACCGATTCCCATGGTTTAGACAGTATTGCATTCTGAGGCTGAGAGATGGGATCTTGGAAGTCCTGTCCAGCCCTGGAATCCTGGACTTGGCAGTGTACCTTAACCCTGGCCCTCCCTGCAGAGGCCTCCCTCCATAGCCAGTCCCACATATACTCAAACATCTCTGCAGAGACTCCGCTTGGTTGGGCATCAGAGGACTCCTGTGCACATGAGCAGAGAGATCTGTGGCGTGGTAGGACAAGCCCTGGGCCGGGAAGTAGAATATCCTCTTGCAGCTCACTAATGGGATGACCTCGGGCAAGGTCCTTAGGGCTGGAACTGGGCCTCTTTGGTCCAACGCTATAACCAGCACTTAGTATACAGTAGGTATTCACTAATATTTGTTGATATTTTGCTTGGGATTTATTTATTTATTTATTGAGTCGGCATTTCACTCTGTCATCAAGCCTGGAATGCACTTGTATAGTCACAAGGATCACAGCTCATGGCAGCCTCAACCTCCTGGGCTCAGGCAATCCTTCCACCTCACATACTGAGTAGCTGGGACTATAGGCATGAGCCACCTCGCTCACCAAATTTTTTTTTCTTTTTTTTTTTTTGTAGAGATTAAGTTTCACTATTTTGCCCAGGCTAGTCTCAAACTCCTGGACACAAGCAATCCGCCCACCTCAACCTCCCAGCAAAGTGCTGGGATTACAGACATGAGCCACCACACCTGACCAATATTTGTGTTTTTGAATGAATGAATGGAGTTTTTGCTTCTTTATCTATAGGATGGAGTTATAAAAAGATCAATCTTGTGGGATTGTTGTGAACATCACACACACAGACTCACTTCCTAAACAATAAAGAGCCATACACTTTAGAGTTGCGTGTGCACACTAACACATGCATGCATGCACACATGCAGGCTGCTCCTTTTTGCCTCCTGCAGGATCTGAGTTGAAAACTCTCTAAACTGCCCCAGAGTCAGAGCTGAAAGGGTGACATTGCACTTGATCTTTCCAACTGCCTGGAAACTTCGGAAGGAAGGGCTTAGGGGACCCAAAGCAGGGATGAAATGGTTACCAAGGATTTGACTCAGCCCAGGCCATGACAGTTTTTGATCACCAAATATTTGATCAACAAATATTTACTGTTATGTGCCACTGACCCAGACACTTGGGATTTGTTGGGAAATGAAAGAGGAAACCATCCCTGCCCTGGTGGAGCTTGCATTCTAGCAGGGAGCAAGACAGTCGATCAATGATGAACAGATTAAATGAGTACATTGAGCCAGTATATCAGATGTCAGATGGAAATAAACGGTATGCAAAGGAAAAGTAGAGCAGGATGGGGGATAGGAAGTGAGGGGGAGAAGCGTTGGTGTCCGATTAATTATTATAAGGAGCATTTTAGGGTACATGTATAAGGAACATTTGTATACTTAACCCTGAATTGTACCCCCATATTTTCAAAATATAAATAAATAAATAAAAATTTTTTTAAAAGGGTATTTTTCCTGGTGTCCCTCCCCATTTCCCTCTTCTTCCTGGCCCATTCTAATACTCACTCTGCTGTCTTGTGGCTCCCATTAGAAATAAAACTTCCTACATCAACATGAATTATATAAGAAGGAGACTAAGTCAGTTCAAATAAAGAGAGCATCTTTTTTAATGATGTCAAAACCCAAATACTGATGGGGCAAACAGATAAGGCCCAATCTGTTGTGTGTCCTTAACTTCTTCATTTGTCAAAACCACCAGCTCCCTTAGCGACAGCTCTGCTGGGGGGGGTGCTACAGGGTCCTTTAAGTCCACTGCGCTGGCAGCCTCCCCCAATTCCCCATCCCCGAATCTTCTGGGACATGGATTCAGGGAGGAATGGTGAGGGTTAGGCAAAGCAGGAACAGAGCCTGAGGGCACTGGCTTCTAAACATTTCTTCCAGAAACAGGTTGCAAGAAACCCACTCACAGTCACCCTGGCAAATCAGTAGGGGGTGGTCTGAGGGGTTCTTCAGAGGTGAGAAAACATCTACACAGAACAAAGCTGAGGCTCCCCATCAGAGCACATGAGGCCCTCCATGGTCTGCCCTCTGCCTTGTCTTAAGCTCCAGACACGCCATCCACCTGCTGGAGCCCTAACAACCAGCTCTCAGTTCCCTCCGCTCACCAAGCCTCTGGGCTTTTGTTCACACTGTGCTTCTGCCTGGAGTGTCCTTCTCACCTTTCTTCTTTTGGCTAACTTGAGCTCATCTGTCAAGATCCACCTTAAAGATCACCTCCTCCAGAAAGCCTTCCCTGAAACCCACATGGCCTGACTGTTCCCCCCTGTGCTCCTGTTGTCTTCCTTAGGCACCTTGACCACAGCACTCAATGCATTCTGTTGGGAGTAACTGCTTTCATGTCTGCTTCCCCCACTGGGTCTCTTAGGGGCTTCTTGCATCCTTCTTACCAGGCACAGCCTGGGAGCACATACTAGATGCTCAGTAAATGTCCATTATAAAGCCTTATTGAAGCGACAGGGACTGGTAGAGAACTAGGGGGTAGTCACACTGAACCTCACCACAGACAACAGTGCCTGGCAGATAATAGGTCCCAAATACACATGAGAGTTGTATTGTATTATGCTGTGCGCTGTGTTGTGTTCAGAGGGGGAGTGTGGCCCAGACTGGAAGCCAGATTGCCTGCACTTGAAACCCAGCTGTGTCACTTTACCAGTGGTGTGAACTTCAGCAAATTATTCAAGCACTCTGTGCCTATTTCCCCATGTGTAAATGGGGAAGATAATCATACTTGCCTTCACGGGGTTATAGAGAGGTTTTAATGAAATAATATATGGATAGCACGTCTCGGCATAGTGCCGCGTATGCAACCAGGCACATAAGCATTGGCTGCTAGCATTATAACTGTTTTTATTATTGTTATTATTACACAATGTTAAGAGACACCAACAAGTGACCTCTGCTTCCCAGGGGATCGGCCTCTGTGTCCTAGAGAATCTTCTCTGTGCAGCAAGTAAGGCAAGAGGACACGATTTCTGCAGGATCCTCCCAGCAACATGTCTGGGAAGACAAGCAGAATTTATTTCCTTATCTGCTTATTAGGCGTGTTTTGCTGGGGCCTGGCCTGGTCTTAGGTGCCGTATCTCATTTGTGCCGTGTGCCTGTTTCCTGCCACATTCATTACCCTGCAATCACCCCCAAATAGGGGCAGCAAACAAGCCAGAGATGGGAAAGGAGCAAAATGCATCCTTTTCTCCTGAGGTTCCATGTGGGAACTGTGGCTGAGCTATTGTGCATCTCACCCCCACCCCAAGCACATCCTACTCCTGCCAGGAGCTCCTTCTCACTCCCTTCCAGGTGGACCAGGCCACCCCAGGGTTCCCTGGGCCAGAAGCAGCTTCCCCTTCTCCTCCTCCCTTTAGTTGCTGCACACCCCCTTAACCCTCCCGGATTAACTAGGAACTTACCTTCTGGGCAGGTGATTAGGAGAGCAGAGCTTGGGGCCAGCAAATGTACCTTAAGCTAACAGTCTCCCTCTTAAAAATTATATTGTAACTAGGCTCAGTGGCTCAGCCTATAATCCCGCGCCTTTGGGAGGCTGAGGTGAGTGGATTGCCTGAGCCCGCGGGTTCGAGACCCGCCTGGGCAGGCGAGACCTCATCTCTACAATAAATCAAAAAATTAGCCGGGCATGGTGGCGCGCACCTGTAATTCCGGCTACTTGGAAGGCTAAGGCGGAAGGATCGCCGGAGCCCAGCAGGTCGAGAATACGGTGGCCGGGAGCAGCCACTGCACACCAGTCTGGGCGACAGAGTGAGACTCCAACTCAAAAAAAAAAATCATATTGTAACTACCTGAGGATGCAGGGACTTGGTCCCTGAGATCCACATTGTGGGTTTGGTGCCACATGCCACCCTGAGTAGCTACCCACAGTTGTAGCTATTGGGGCCAGATGACATAGTGGGTCTCCCTGGAGGTCTCTTAGCCATTGGGTTGAGGTATGCTGGCCTCCTGAGCCGGGTCGCCCTGGACCCTCCCTTCTGCTGCCCTCCAAGATCACCCTCTCCTACCACCTCCCTGCCCTGCTCACCTACATATTGCCATGGAAAGGCAATAGCCTCTCTGTTCTCGTCTCGCCACCCCATCTTCCATCCTCAACTCAGCCTGCCTGGGATGTCAAGAGTGCCCCCTCCCTAGCTGGGCATAGTAGGAAACGAGGTGGAGTGCAGGAGACTCATAGGTGTCAACCCTTCCCTTCCCTGCCTGAGTATGGGTAGCAGGGACAGGCAGTGTCCTCTCCAAGAAGGGGAAGATCTGATGCAAGAGGCACTCATTCCCTGCCTTACCCCACCTAGCACTACCAAGGGCAATTAACTGTCTAGTTAAGTGGCCTTTCTGGAGTGGCCTAGAAACCTGACACTGCCTGTCCAAGTGCCCACTTGCCACTTAAGACTGGAGTGACATCCCAAGTGACCAATCCAAGGCCAGCTCCTCCCCTCCCACTCCAGCATCTTTTGCTTTCAACTCCAGGGTAAGGGAAGGGAGGGAGGTTCTCAGGAGCCCACTGGGGTTGCTGCTTCTGCCCCTCCCCAGAATATTCCTAGTTTTTCCCACCTCCCAGTGCCCCGATCCCTGTCACCAAATGACTTAACTCTCCAGGGCAGCCCTGTGAGCCATCCGAATGTGTGTCACCACCATTCCCAGGGTGCTGACAACTCTCCAGATCCAAGCAGAACAAAGGGTCCTCATCTGGGAGTGGAGAGGCATCCAATCCTGCCCCAGTCCTGCCACTGCCCAGTTGTGAGATGTGGGATAACGATGCTTAACCTCTCAGGATGCATTCCCTCCCTGGTGAAATCAGGAGCTGGAAAAAGGAAGTATAAACCCCTTCTACAGTTGGACTGCACTTCCCCCTCAGTTGCTCATGTTGCGTTGTTCCCTGAGCCCCTCTTCCCTTGCTCCTGAGAGAGAGGATAACATGTCCTTCAGCCACTTTCACCAAGCGTGACCCTGAGAGATGCTGAACAGGCTCAACTGCCCATAAAGAGAGCATGAACTCAGACCATGGAGATTTGCGAAGTCAGGACCTTGATCCCTGGGTGCCTGCCATTCATCCTGGAAATAGCAGCTCCAGAGCTGCAAGAGAGGTCCAAGCCACTTTCCAATATCACTTGAAGACAATGCCCTCACTCACTCCACCCATCATGGGCAGGTTCCACTGGCCTGGTGTGTCTTCTAACATCCCTGCAAGCCTGCAAAAGCACCAGCAAGAGCCCACCTCAGTCCTGGTGCCCTGCTGGGGTCCTTAGTCAGGAAATCCTGCTGGTCACTGACCATTTACAAAGTTCCCTGATTATGCATCAATCTTATGCATACACATGCACAGACAGCTTAGCCTGGAAGACAGATGCACTGGTGCACATGCTTGTACACATACACAGGATTCAGAGCACGGCCAAGTCATCAGTGTTACCATCATGGGAAGATACAAGAACATTCAGTTAATGGAATCAGTCACTTCTGAGAAATGGACAAATTCTTGGTGACTTGACAGAAGTATTGACTCTCACCTCTTGTCAGGCCCAGGGAAGAATGGAGCTGTTGAAACATGGTGTCCTCAGCATAGGGACCTGCTTCTTTATTGATTCCTCCCAATGAAAAATGAAATGGAGGGGGACAAGAGCCATGGCAGCCTAAGGGAGGGGCAAGCCAGCTGGTCCCACCATGAGCAAATCACCCCTTTCCTCATTCCAGCTTCCTGGGTACCCTGGGAGTCAGCTCCAGGACTCTGTCTGAGGCCTACCCCAGGGTAAGCCCAGAGAGGCTGCAACTGCATGGGGAGCCCTCTGAGGGCTAAAAATAGCTTCCTGCTTCTCAGCCCAGGCCCAAGACGAGAGTTTCATGGCAAATTATGGATTTAAAACTGGCAATGAATCTCCATTACAGCATGAAATGAGAAAGGAAAATGCCACTAAATGGAAGCCTTTCCCCGGCAGCCAATGGGGAAGGGTGGGTGTCACTTTAGGAGGGAGTTTAGAGATGAAGTCATACAACTCAAGGCAGACTCAGAGGCCAAGCCCAGAGAGAAAGAGAGGTCCTGGGAGAGTGGGCAAGGCCAGAGCCCAAGGGATCCCCACTGCCTTAAGACAGGATAGGACACCACAGAGTCAGAGGGTGCAATGCCCACCAGACAGGAACCAGGAATGAGTCTCTCGGCTCTGGTCGGTTTTCTGCAGAGGACCAATGCACCGCTATCTCAGGAATGGGAGTAGCCATCGCTTTGTTATTTTGGTGCTGTGATGGGACCTGTGTTGTAGGCCCACTGGAGAGAGGTATTTGGGGACCCACGACTCACTGCCTCTCCAGGTGGCCTGGAGGTCACTCTTTGTGTAGCCCTTAAAATCACCCTCTTCATTGTGTCATACCAGGGTGACATCTCTGCAGGCTCTAGAGATGGGAGTCACAACCAGCAACTCTCTGTTCTGCTCCAACACACATACACACACACACACACACACAAACACACCCACAAAACCCTGCAAATCTCCAGTGAGCCTAGCCACTGGCTCCTGTGTGTCCCTCTATTCCCAACCGAAGACATATGCTCTCCCTATGTGCGCTGGCCCTGAAGGCACAAGGAGACTATCCTGATTTAACTCAGGCTGTGGGAATAGATGAAGGGAAGCCACAGAAGAAAGAGTGGAGCAGGCAGGCCCTCTGTCCCACCACAACGCCAGATTCAATCCTTGGCCCAGGTCACCCGTGATCGGTCAGCACCATGTACAGTGTGAAGTCCCTGCAATCTAACAGGGACATGGCTTCTGGAAAGACATATGAGGTACACTGTGGACACGGTTGAAGGAAATGGGATGTTGGGCTGGCTAAAGTGAAGACTTAGGGGAGTAAGATCCCTCTCAAATATCTGAAGAAGTGCAATAGATTTATTCTGTGGTTTCAGTGGGCAGAACCAGGACCAAGAAGGAAGGTTCTTATCTCAATGATTAAAACTAACCATCAGGGTTTAGGGAAGTAGTAATTTCCTTGTCTCTGGAAGTATTCAAGCTGAGGCTGGATTTTTCACATGTCTGTTTCCATAGGGAGGAAATCAACTGATCCCCAGTGGTGAGTTGATAGCAGCAACTACCCCAATTCTGGAGCCAAACCAGAGGTGATGGGCTGACCCAAGAGAGGAGAAGAGAGCCAGACCCATTTAAGGACATTCCCTTCCTATCTAGATGTCCCTATAGCAATTTGTTGTGGACTTTGCAGAAGGATTTCCAGCCCCAGGTGAAATATTAGCCCAGATCAAAGGTTCACAGTTGGAGTGTTGAGACACATCGGTACCTCCATGGTGGTAGAATTGCCACAGGGGGAAGAGTAACGGACAGTTGGAAACCACTGATTATAATTTAAAACCTAGCTCTACTGTAAAGATGCCAGCAAAGCCTGCATATGCTGTGGAAGTGACGCATATAAGTGCATAAGCAGAATGACTGGGAGGAAAAGGTGGAGAGTCTGATATGCCCTTTCCACAGTCAACCTCATGACACACACACACCAGCTAAAATCATGTCTCAGAACTCGTAGAGTGTGGAAAGGTCAAAGGCAATGGGAGTTCAACATAGTCACCTACCTGGAGGAATTCGGCTTGAGGCCAAGTTTGGACAGCAGCAGAGCCAAGGTGTGGTATGAAGGCAGGTATGGGCATTCCACGCCTGGGAGTTTACCTAGGTGAAAGAGCAAAGTGAGAATTGGTCCAGTAGGAACAGGGTGTGCGAGTGAGGATCCCCACCAGAAGCAGAAGGCATATGCCAGGAGAAGATGAGAAATGATGGCAAGGCGTCAGAGTAAAGGTTGGTGTTCCATCAGAGCTGCAAAGCCCATGCTTAGGAGACTGGCTTTCACTCATGAGACATGCTGATCAGTGGAACAGGGTACTATTAAAGGCAGGGACAGGACACAGCTTCAGAGCCCCCATTCAGGGGTCCTGATGGCCCTACACCCCAGGCAGCTGCACCTGGGTATGCCCCATTGGGCAGGGATGATGAGATTGAAGGCCAGCCACACATCTTCTGTGCAGAGAAAGGGCAGCACATCAGTCCCGAATCAAAGAGAGAAGGAAGCAGGCAGCACTAGCAAGCGGTCACTTTATGGCGGGCGCTGCACTGAGGTGTCCACACACATGCCTTCACTTACTCTCGACCAACTGCCAGGCAGGCCCCTGTGTCCCCTTTCAGGGACGAGGAAGCTGTTGCACAAAGAGACTCATTAACTCACCCAAGGTCACACGACAAGAAATGTAAAGATCCAGAATCTGAACTCGGGTTTTTCTGTCTCCAAAACTCTTGCTCTTTCTCCTAAATTATGCCCTTCCTGTTTTCCAAACTCCACTCTGACTTACTGCTCCCCTTGTAAGACCATGGATTCTGACACAGGTCTCTTCCCAGTCCCTGGGAAGCAGGAGCCCTACCTTATTCCTCCCACCATCCCAGGCCCACAGAGTCAGGGAGAGGACCTGAACAGTGAAGCCAAGGCTTCGGCAAACCTTTTTCCAATATCTCCTGCTCCCCAGATGAACCCTGGGAGCCCCTAGACCTTTGGCATCATTTTCCATTACATTAATTTTGATTATCTGGGGACTGCCTGCTGCTTCTTCCCCGTTGCTCTGGGCCCCTAAATCATTCTCTCTGTGTGGAGGGCTTTCTAAGTGGGAGGTTCGTAGGCACCCAAAAACCCACAGAGTTGCCTCCGTCTCACAAAAATAAATCACTGAGCCCCACAACCCATGAAGTCTGGCTTCCAAAAAAAAAGGTCACACTTTCACAAGTCGATCAAGGTGTTTATAAATGTTTATATAAAGGAAGAGGTTCCCATGTGGAAATATGTCAGAACAGCATTAGCAGCTGAGAAATCACCCAGCAGCTTTGGTGATGGAAGCAAGAAAGGGAGGAGAAGGCCGATGGCCACACAGCCACCCCCTGAAAGGCTGAGTTCTGCCCTACCCCAAACACACTGCTCCCTCCCACCCTCTGCTCACCTCCCTCTACTGCATGCAGAGAGATACACACATAGTCACTAGGATACTCGGGAGGACTCTACAGATGGGTCAAGTGAGGTCTACAAGGAAAGGATAGTGCCGAGCATGGTGACTCCTGCCTGTAATCCCAGCACTTTGGGAGACCGAGGCAGAAGAATTGCTTGAGGCCAGGAGTTTAAGATCAGCATGGGCAGCATAACTACGAAAAAAAAAAAAAGTTTAAAAATTGACAGGATATGGTGGCACATGCCTGTAGTTCTAGCTACTCAAGAAGCTGAGGTGGAGAATTGGTGGGAGGATCGCTTAAGCCCAGGAGCTGCATACAGTGAGCTATAATAGTGCCATCGCATTTTAACCTGGGCAACAGAGCAAGATCCTATCTCTAAATAAATAAATAAACAATTAAAGGAAGCACACTAGAAGCTGCACAACATGTGGGCAGGAGAGCTAATCTGACTTTTCCAGACAACGCTGAGCCCTGAGCAAGGGTCACCTGGGACTTACCTGTCTCACTGCCAGGCCCAGCCCCAAATACCAACGTGGCCTAGGCAACAGTTCTACTAAGGACCATAGGAAGCCACTGGAAAGATTTCCAAAATTTGACCTTGATTAGAGGATTTTAGAGCTGAAGGAGCCCTCTAAGCAAGGGTTCTCATTTCTTCTATTTTCAACATCTATTTTGTAACCTCCACATGCCAGGTACCATTCTGGGCACTGGGGATATACGTCAATGATGAAAAGAGACTAAAAAATCCAGCCTTCATGAAACCTATATTCTAGCAGAGGGAGTTGGGCGATAAACATAAAAAGAAAATGTTACAGTGAATTAGAAGGTGATAAGTGCTATCCCACAAAGTAGAGCAGAGTATGAGAGGTTGGGTTTCTTGGGGGGAAGGGCAGGTTGTGTGGTCAGGGTAGAGCTCATGGAGAAGGTGGCTTTTTCTTTCTCTTTAGTTTTTAGCAGTTTTATTGTGGTGAAATTTATATATCATTAGATTCATCCATTTTAACTGTACAGCTCAATGATTCTGAGTAAATTTATAGAGCCATGCAACCATCGCCACTATCCCGTATTAGAACAATTTCATTACATAGCTGGGTGTGGCGGCTTGTCTGTAATCCCAGTGTTTTGGGAAGCTGAGGCAGGAGAATCATTTGAATCCAGGAATTCAAGACCAGCCTGGGCAACACAGCAAGACCTCATCTCTAAAAAAAAAAAAAAAAAAAAAAAAAACTATAAAGTTAGCCAGGTGTTGTGGCACATACCTATGGTCCCAACTATTTGGAAGTCTGAGGCAGAAAGATCACTAGAACCCAGAAGTTTGAGCCTGCAGTGAGCTGTTATTGCACCACTGCACTCCAGCCTGGGCAGCAGAGTAAGATCCTGTGTCTTATTAAAAAACAAAATAAAAGAACATTTCCATAACCTAAACCAATCTCTTGTCAATCTCCTCTCCCATCTAGTCTCGGCAATCACTGATCTGCTTCTGTCTCTACGGATTTGCCTGTTCTGAACATATAAATAGAATCATACAATATGTGACCTTTTGTATCTGCCTCTTTTCACTTAGCATGATATTTTTTAGATTAATTTATGTATATTGCTACACAGTATTCCATCAAATGGATATACCACATTCTGTTTATTCATTCACCAATTGATATACAGTTGGATTGTTTCCAGTTTAGGGCTATTATGAACAATGTTGCTATGAACATTCACAAACAAATCTGTGTGGGGGTATATGTTTTTACTTTTCATGGACAGATTCCTAGCAGAGGACTAGCTAGATCACATGGAAAATATATGCTCAGCTCTTTAAGAAACTGCCAAACTGTTTTCCAAAGTGGCTGTTATCATTTTACTCTATTCCCACTTGCATGTATGAGCATTTCAGTTTCCCTGCATCCTTGTCAACACTTGTTATAGGTTTGAAGTAGTATTCCCTTATGGTTTTAATTTGTGCTCCCCTAATGAATAAGGTTGTTTTGATGTGATAATTATCCATTTGTATATCTTCTAGGGTGAAATGTCTATCCAAATCCTTTGCCCATTTTTAAATTGGATCATTTGTCTTATTGCGTTGTAAGTTATTTTTATATTCTGGATGCAAGTCCTTTCTGAGATATATAATTTGCAAATATTTTCTCTCAGTTTGTGGCTTGTCTTTCATTTTTTCATTTTCTTTCTTTTTTTTTTTTTGAGTTGGACTCTCACTTTGTTGCCCATGCTGGAGTGCAGTGGCACGCTCACAGCCACCGCAGCCTTGCCCTGCTGAGTTAAGGCAATCCTTCCACCTCAGCCTTCCATATAGCCGGAACTACAGTTGCATGCTACCACACCTGGATAATTTTTTTTTTAATTGTAGAGATGAGGTCTCGCCAAGTTGCCCAGGCTATTCTCAAATCCATGGGCTCAAGCAATTCCTTCACCTCAGCCTCCCAAAGTGCTGGGATTACAGACTTGGGCCACCATGCCTGGCCTTCATTTTCTTAATGTTGTACAAAATGCAGTACAAACTTTTCATTTTAATTGAGTACAATTTATTAATTTTTTTATTTTATGGACTGTGCTTTTGATATTGTATCTAAGAACTCTGACTAACCAAAGGTCACAAAGATTTACTCCAATTTTTTTCTAGAAGTTTTATAGGTTTAGCTCTTACATTTTATCTTGATTAATTTTAAGTTAATTTCTATGTAATTTGTGAAGGAAGGGCCTAAATTCGTCATTTTTGCATACAGATATTCAATTGCCCTAGCATCATTTTTTGAAAAAGACAGCCCATTCCCCCACTTAATTGTGTTTGCACCTTTGTCACAAATCAACTGATCAAAATTGTAAGGACTCTCAATTATGACACATTGTACCATATGTCTGTTCTTTTTTTTTTTTTTTGAGTTGGAGTCTCACTCTGTCACTCAGACTGGAGTGCAGTGGCACACTCCCAGCCACCACAGCCTCGACCCACTGGGCTCCATCGATCCTTCCACCTCAGTCTTCCAAGTAGCTGGAACTACAGGCACACGCTACCACACCCTGCTAATATTTTATTTATTGTAGAGATGAGGTCTTGCCAAGTTGTCTGAGTGGGTCTCGAACCTATGGGCTCAGGCACTTACCTTGGCCTCCCAAAGCACTGGGATTACAGGCTGAGCCACCAAGCCCAGCCATATGTCTGTTCTTATGCCATAAGCATGCTGTCTTGATTACTGTTGCTTTATACATTTTAAAATCAGAAAAGGTGAGTCTTTCAACTTTCTTCTTTTTCAAAATGGCTCCAGTTTTGGGTCCCTTGCCTTTCCATATAATTTTTAGGATCAGCTTGTCAATTTCTATAAAAATGATTGCTGGAATTTTGATAGGAACTGTGTGAATGCTATAGACCAGTTTGGGAAGAATTGCCATCTTGACAATAAGGGATCTTCCCATCCATGAACATGGAATGCCTCTCCACTTTTTGGATTTTTTCTTTTTCTCAGTAATGTTTTATAGTTTTCAGTGTACAAATTTGTTACATTTATTTCCAAGTATTTTGTTCTTTGGATGCTACTGTGAGAGGAATTGTTTTCTTAATATCATTTCAGATTGTTCACTGCTAATATACATACAATTGTTTTTTGTATATGAACCTTGGATCCTGTAACCTTGCTGAACTCATCTTCTATATCTAACAATGTTTTTGTGAATTTCTTAAGATTTTATGCTTACAGGCTTATATTGTTTGTGAGTAAAGATAGTTTTATTTGGTATTTTCCAATCTGATGCCTTTCTTTCTTTTTGTACTGGCTAGCACTTACAGTACAATGCTGAATAGATGTGGTGAGAGCAGACATACTGGCTTTGTTTCCAGTCTTAAGAGAGATTATCCAGTCTTTCACTATAATGTTAGCTGGAATTTTTTCATAGATGCCCCACATCAAGTTGTCCCATATGTTCACTTTGTTGAGGGTTTTGCCATGAATGGTGATGAGGTTTGTGAAATGCTTTTTGTGCATCTATTGAGATGATAATGTAGTTTTTGTTCCTTATTCTATTAACATGGTATATTACATTAATTGATTTGCAGATGTCAAACCAACCTTGAATTCCTGGGATAAAAAATCTCATTTGGCCATGTTGTATAATTTTTTTTTATGTGTTGCTGGATCCAGTTTGTTAATATTTGATGTGTTTTCATTTATACTCATGATGGATAATGTTCTGTAGTTCTCTTTTCTTATGATGTCTCTGTCTGGCTTTAATATCAGGGTAATACTGGCTTTGTAGAATGAATTGAGAAGTATTTCTTCATCCTCTATTTTTTAAAAGATTTTGGCAAGAAGTGATATTATTTGATAAAATTCACCAGTGAATCCATCTGGGCTAGGGTGTCTTGGTAAGAAGATTTTTCATTTTACTTCAATTTCTTTACTTGATATAGGTCAATTCTGATTTTCCTGTAGAAGATGACTTTTAAACAAATACTCACAGAAGTAAAAGATTTAGCTGCAGATCTTGGAGCCCAATTTCTATTTGAAATAGAAAAGCAGAGTCATTGAAGGGTTCTAAACGAGGAGTGACAGGATCCTACTTATATTTTAAAATAAACCCTGGCTGCTAGGTTGAAAACAGACTGTATGAGAACAAGAGAAGATGACCTATTAAGAGGTTCTTGCAGTAATACAGATGAAAGATGAGGGACTCAGACCAGGATAGTAGCAATTAAGGTAGCAGACAGCTGGTGTGAACAAAAGAGAGGGGTCAGGGATGATGCTAAGGGTTTTGGCATGGGACCTTTTATTCCTAAAAAGTTGGATGCAAAATTATGAATGTATGTGCACACTTCTGGAAAGAGGTTTCACATTCTCACAAAGAAGTCATTCAATAAGCCCCCAAATATTTAAGAGTGCCTAATCTAGACCAATGTCTTATTCAGCTCAGGTTGCTATAACAAATACCATAGACTGGTGCCTTAAACAACAAACATTTGTTTCACACAGTTCTGGAGGCTGGAAGTCTGAGATCATGGTTCCAGCTTGGCCAGGTTCTGATAAGGGCCTACTTCCTGGTTATGTCCTTATATGTCCTTTCCTTGATACATACATAGTGGGGAGGGGGAGAGGGGAAGAGATGGAGGGAGAGAGGTGGGGAGGGAAGGGATAAAGGCAGAGGGAGAAAGAGAATCTCCTGTCTCTTCCTCTTTTAATAAGGACACTAATCCCATCAGCAGAGTCCCACCCTGATGACCTTATCCAACTCTGACTTCCTCCCAAGGCCTCACCTGCAAATATCATCACATTTGAGGTTAGGGTTTCTACATGTGACTTGGTGACAGGGTGCAGGGTGGGGGGGACACAAACATTTAGCCCATAGCAACCTTCCTCATTGCTTTTAGGAAACTACAGCTCAGAACGGTTGGGCTACTTCCCTGTGGCCACCCAGTTAACCAGTTGTAAAGCTAGGGCTACCCAAGAGTTTTTTACACCACATGGGGGGATTGCCTAGTGGAAGGCATAATCAGAATCCTTCCCCCTAAACCAATAAGACCCATTCATCCTGTCAAGGAGAGAGCGGGTGTACAGAGATAGTCCTTCCTCTGCTCCCAGGCCAGGGTACCCATCTCAGGGCCCATGTCCACCTGTATAGTTGCCTGTCCTCCTGCTCCATTGCTTTTGGTCTATCCAGGTTCCATGGGCTCTGACACCCCCCCAGAAAGATCTAAGAGGGAGCCTTTCTGCCAGCAAAGCTCCCTTTTCACATTGAGCCACAAAAAAGCAGTAGCTTATCTGCCTAAGAGAATGAGAGCCCTTGGTTTTTATCTGTGCAGTAATCTTATCTAAACAGGTTCAGGTGGCAAGAGTGAGGGAGAAAAATAATTAAGGGAAGGCAGGTGAAATGCTGACATTATTATTACTTAAGTGCTGCAGAGCTTTTCGTTCATGTTTTTATATGGGTGACACCCAGTGAGGGGGAAATCAGCTTGGCCGATTATCTGAGCTGCACACCGCCTCACCCACCTCCCTGCCACCTATAAATCTTATTAAACGGGTTCCATTGGCAAGACAGAAAAATAATTAAAGCGAAGGTAGGTGAAATGTTGATGTTATTACTGTAATACAACAGCCTGTTTAGTTTCTACACCAATGAAATGCAACCGAGGGAAATCAGTTTTAAAGATCGCCTTTCGGAGATGTAAATCGGAGAACCAGAAGCTGGGCTTAGGGAAGAAGCCAACGTCAAACCAGGAAATGTTTGCAAATCTGTGCCAGTCTCTTAGGGGCTTTTAAGCCCACAATTTACCTTTCGACTGCATTCTATTTTCTTGCAAATCCTTTATTTCCCACTTATTTATTGACTAGAGACACAGCACCAAAAGAGAAAAAGGGAGAGTGATTCTCCAACCACTGGTCTTAAAAATCTATTGCAGAAAATGGTTCTCTGGAGGGAGGTTTTCAGCACTTGCTATGAACCAGGGCTTAATTGAATTGCTTTCCCTCTAAGGTGTGCCCACCCAGAGGGGACAGCTTCTCCTGACAGGAGGTGATGTCCTGTCTGGTCTTGCAGGTAGGGGAGTGGAGGATGGCCTGTGGACAACACACCCAAACAGGTCCCAGGTCATCCTCGGGAGGGTCTGGGACTCTGCCCTTTTCTGGCAGGCGTGCTGGTCCAGTAACGGAGGTGAGTGCATACTCTGTGCACAAGGTCTGCCAAAGGTGAGAGACTTTTCAAGTGGTTAGGGACCTTTTGAATGGCAGAACCCAGGTTCACAAGTGGCAGCTAGCAACCAGCAGGCCAGAGCAGACATACAGATGGGTCTGGTTAGCATCTATAGTGGGTGTTTTGTTTTGTTTTGATTTACATTTGCTGCCAACATTTAAGACTACGGAGGTTTTTGTATGAAAAATTCCAGTTTCTGATTTCTCTTGCAAAGACCTGGCAACCTCAGGCCTACTTGACTGCTTGGCAGCAATTGTGTGGCAGTTGCTCCCTTTGGTGGGAAGTGGCCCACCCATCCCCCATTCGCCATTGCTTACCTTGGCCCCTTGGTGCATGCGTGTCCCTAGCATTTAGGTATTGTACCCCTACCCAGCCACCCCATGTGTAGACCTGCCTTCTGGGAGCTCACAGTGTGAATGAGGGGCTGAACTAGGAACGGAAGCATGAAAAGGAGACAAAGACGATTTGAGGCAAGCAGTGTCCAGTTGTGCTGGGAGAGTCAGCAAGTGTGGGCTTTAAGGAAGGTTTAGGTGAGGCTTAAACATGAGTGGAATTTGGACAAATTAATCAAGTCGTCATAGGTGAGTAGTCCACATGTTCCTTCCCTACTAATAGCAGTCTTATTTTAAAGAACCCTGAACTTGGAGCTGAACTGCCTGGCTCCAAACCCCAGTCCTGCCCTCACTGCCTGGGATGAAAATACTCCATACAGTGTGCAGGCAGCACATCAGCAGGACCCAGGATGGGCTAGGCTGGAATCTGCTTGACCTATGGTTCTGCCTTCCTCTTCTGGGCACCCTCACTACCCAAATGAGCCTCCTTACCCTCTAAAGTCTTAGCCTCTAAAGGCAGTCACAGCCCAGCCCCACACTGGCCCCATCTTATAGACATGATGATGGAGGAAAGGAATAGGCTTTTGAACTGTGACTGAGACATCCATGCTGGGGCCTGAGTCGAGCTGGCTCTGTAGGTTTGCCCATCAAGCCGGTTCCTACAGCCTCTTCATCCTCCCAGCATCCTTCTGACTCCTGGGCCAGCACACAAAAGTGAGGGAGGTAAAATATTGATGTTTTTACTGTAATGCAACACCTTGTTTAGTTTCTTCACCAATGAAATGCAACTGAGGGAAATCAGTTTTAAAGATCACCTTTAGAGACGCAAATCGGAGAGCCAGAAGCTGGCAAGAAGCCCTTGCACTGGAAATGCCCTGTCCTGACACAAGGCTCACAGCAAGTGAGTAAAACCTGGAGAGGAGATTGTGAGGGACAGATCCAGGAAAACCGGAGGAGACGTCTGGGCAGCAGCAGGTGGAAGGTGCTGGAAGGAGGAAGGCTGATGTTTGGGGTCTGTGTGCAGATGCAGACAGATGCACAGATCCAATAGACCAGTAGTCACCATTTGAGAGCTTGTGAATTAAGCTGAGTCACATTTACGCTCCCAACGTGGTCAGAGAGTGGCCTCGTCCTGGTTAGTCTCCTATTCTGGATAATAGGGAATTATCAGATCAACATACCCACATCAGTGCTGAAAAAAATAAGAACACAGTAAAAACGTATCCCATTTTTCAACTGAATTAATGTAAGTCACTGGAATAACTCGTGACCAGGTTCATCTGACACCAAAAAGGCTTTGAGCCTAGGCCCTCCAAGCTGCCCTACATAACAGAGCCTCCAAAGACTCCCAGCTGAGCTGCACCAAGCCGCTAGCCACAGTGGCTGTTTCAATTTAAATCTGAATTAATTCAAATTAAATAAGACTAAAAATACAGGTCCTCAGTTACACTAACCTCACTCCAAGTGGCTTTAGGGAGGCGGATTTAAGTGGGATTCAGCCGTTTCTGGATTGTCTGGCCAAATTCCATCTCATCGTATACCAACTACCCAACAGCATCCAATAGTAGAGACAGGATCAAGACCTTGGAGCTGGAGAAGTAGAGGCCATCTTCCAAGAAGAGTCTACACTGGGATCCTAATGCAGTCAGTGAATAGAAGCTCCCCATTAATTCTTTCCCTCATTTCTTTTCCAAAGCTTTATTAAATTTCTATGATGTGTGAAAGCATTGTATCAGATCCAATGGGGAGATGCAGAAATAGAACATCCTCTGTGCCCTCAAGGAGTTTATAGCCAAGGGAGGGAGACGACATACATACCACTTACTATCATGCAAGGCAGAATGAGGGAAGTGCTTGAATATGTAAGCACTATACTGAGAAAGTGCTCATTTCAATGGAGAAAATCTGGGAAGACCAAGGGTAGCTACTGAACCCTCCCTTGGTAGAATGAATTGGATTGTAGTTGCTGTAGGATAAAAAAAAAATAATCATTGTAACATAAGCAAGGGCTCTGAGAGATATAAAACCATCACCCCCAGAGTGACATTTAGAATGTAATACTTGAGGAAGTATAGCAAGAAGTGGGCCCAATCAAGAGAAAGGGCTAAGAGGAAAGGACTTTGAGCCTGCTCAAGAGTTTAAACTTGACTGTGGGCAGTGGGAATATTGTAGGTGTTTGAGGGAGTTTGTCGTCTGATCTGATGGTTTCAAGAAAAGATGGTGGGGCATGAGACATGGATCTGAAGACAGGGAATTGTTGGGTAGTTTACCAGGTTCTGGCTAACAGAAAGTAGGCAACCTACAGAAGCAGAAGCTCTCTAGAGACAAAAAAGAAAGGGGAAGCCCTGGGACAGAAGGTCCCACAGTGAGGCTGGGGGGTCACTCCCCTCCATTTCTGTAGCCAAGGGACTCCTAGGTAATGCCATTAATCCCATTTAACTCAACAATGATTCCAGCAGCAAATATCTCATGCTGTGCTGTCTAAGAAACATACAGTTTCTTTAATGATCCAGAAGTGTCCATGCCTCATGGTCCTGAGCCACTGAATAATTGGCACTTACCAAGGACCCACATGGGTGGCCATGTAGGAGTAGAGACCTCAGCCTTAGGTGCGTGTCAGGGAAAGTGCTCTTCGTGGGAGGCAGGACACCTGAATGCCAGGCCAGCACCATGCCCACGGGCCACCATTCCTCCCTTCACTGAGTCTCCTTTGCTCTCCAGGTCAGAGGATGAAAGTGATGGGGCATGAGATCACCCGCTCCTGCAAACCCCCTCCCCTGTGTCTGTGGCACTCAGCACGCCTGGAGACCATTAGCACCTCTCTGGGAATATTTAGCTGAAAACAATTTCTAGTCGGGATCTGCTATAATTACTAATTAGATCTGATTATAATTATCTCTCACTGCCGTCCCTTACCTGACACACAGGATAGCGCAATGCCTTGTGACAATTAACAGCAAGCCTTTCCTGATACACTGGTTGATTAGAAGCACAATTGTAGGGTCGAGGGGGAAGAGCCTGGCTTATTAAAGGAAGGCTACTGTTTACTGAGGAATGTTGTGAGCAAATTAGATTAAAATTAATGAGGAGGAAACTTGAGGTGAGGAAATGGACATTTTTTTCTTTTTGTCTCAGCTGATGACGTCATTTGAGGGAGAAGCTGAGCTCCCCTTCATTTCTCCTCCATAGGCTTTTGGGTTTTATGGCCACCCCAACTCTGCCTCCTTTAATTCAACCAGCCTGGTCCAAACCAGTGTGATGCAGTGGACCTGAAAAGCAGACTTACAAAATGTGTGACTTTGGGCAAGTCATTTACATTCTCTGGGCCTCAGCTTCCTTGTCTATAAAACAGGGAGACACTTCCTTGTGAGCCAGGTGCCTAACTCGATTTTCTGCAGGGCCTCTGGGAATTTAGGAAGACATTTGTGTATACAACAGGGGCCTGCAAGCTCTCTGGGGGTCAGAGACTGTGACTGAGTCATCTTGAAATCTCTGGGCTCAATCCCAGGCTTGGCACAGAGAAAGCACTTGGTAATTGTAGGCGGAACTGCACTCAGCTCCCGCCCATGACCCACACAGGGGACTCTCCCTCCCCAAGAGCGGCCAGAGACATCTTTTCTTGAAACCATCAGATCAGACGACAAACTCCCTCAAACACCTACAATATTTCCCCACTGCCCACAGTCAAGTTTAAACTCTTGAGCAGGCTCAAAGTCCTTTCCTCTTAGCCCTTTCTCTTGATTGGGCCCACTTCTTGCTATACTTCCCCAAGCATTGCATTCTAAATGTCACTCTGGGGGTGATGGTTTTATATCTCTCAGAGCCCTTGCTTATGTTACATGGATTTGAAGACAGGGAATTGTTGGGTAGTTTACCAGGTTCTGGCTAACAGAAAGTAGGACAACCTGCAGAAGCAGAAGCTCTCTAGAGACAAAAAAGAAAGGGGAAGCCCTGGGACAGGAGCCCCCACAGTGGAGGTAGGGCTAACCATCGGTAGGCACGCATCCGTGTGCACCAGTGTGGTTTCTTCATCTGATGTATAAAACTAGCAACTTCTCAGGCAGAGTGGTTCACCTGAAGAGGGAAAGCTGGGAGACCACTGTGAAACCTGGGGAGAGTCGGCTTACTTCTCTGGGCTTGTGCATCTTCATCTGGACAGCATTCCCTGTGATAACAAATCTGAGCTAGAATCTGAGCTGATGCCCCAGCAGCTCTGGGAAGAGTGCGGTGTGGCCAGTATATGACCCACATGGTCACTGTGGGCTGGTATGCTGGGAGACCCAAATTATTTGTTGGAAACCCCCAAATTACCAGAAAGGTTTACCTTTGACTTGTGGTATGCTGGTGACTGGGAGCGGAGATGCCAGGCACAGAGAAAATGACCCCCTTTTCTGTGATTTTGGTGAAAAGGGGGACACACAACACAGCCAAACAGACCTTATGTCCAAGCACATGCAGAATCCATGCATGCCCCTGTATAACGTATGGTTGTCTAGGCAGCTGCTCTGGCTGAGTATCTGACCCTACTCTCTAAAAGGATTCTCGGAGGAATCTGGGAGTGCCTTTCCTTAGCCTTCTCCTACCCCAAGAGTAGGAGAAGACAGATTTAGCATAAATAGCCAGTCAACTCTCAAAGGTACCTGTGCTCAGGACGTTGTAAGGCACTGGGCCATCTACAAAATGCTTTCCTATCATCTTCATCTTCCTCCTCCCTCTGTTGCTTGATTCCTCCCCAGCAGGGACCTCCCATCCTTGCTGGCCTCCAAGAAGTAGTTATGGGTGATTGTAGCACAAGGAGACCAGCCCAGCTTCTAGAGGCCCCAGAGAGATGTGTCCTGGATTTTCTGTCTGTGTCTAATTCCCCCTTGACTGAGCCCTGCTTCCCTAGCCCTGACTTCCTGCCTATGGCACCAGACCTTGTACCTTCACACTAGCCCCTCCAACTTTTCAGAAGGCTTCTGTTAGGGTTTTGGCCTGGTGGAGATAGGAGGCCACAAGTAGCCTTCAATCCCTCGACACCCACCCAGACATCCTCCTCCTCCAGGAATGCCCCCTCCACCCCACCTCCCAAGCCTGTGGATGTGTCTTCCTTCCCTTTGTCTCCATCATACCCACCCCTCCCTCTGAACTTGGCCAAAGACTTGGGCTCTCACATAATGCAAGTTGGGAGGATTGGAAGCCATGGTGTGGTGAGGAGGCACTGAGCTCACCTCTAGAATTCCTGGTCCCTAGTACTGGCCCGTCCATTTGTCAACTGTGTGCCCTTTTCCAAACCACTTCACTTCTCTGACTCTCAGTTTCTTCGTCTATAAAATGTGAATTAAGAATACCTGGCTTACCAGGTTCAGGGTTATGGTACAGAGCAAGATGAAGATGATAGGAAGGCATTTTGCAGATGGCCAGTGCCTCACAACGTTCTGAGCACAGGTCCTTTGAAAGTGAATTGGCCATTTCTGCTTAATCTGTCTGACTGTCTATTGCTGCACAACTAACACCGCTCCCCCCAACTCAGTGGTTTTTGAGGCAACAGGAATCATTTCTTAGTTCCCACAGTTTCTGCAGGTCAAGAAGCTGAGGTACTCTACGGATTCATGTCAGCTAATTGTGCACACCTTTCCCCAACTCCACATCCAGGGACATGGAGATAGATTGAAATTAGCCATAATGGGAGCAGTTACACCATTGAAATTGGCAAACACTACAAGTCAGGACTTTGTATGTGTTGTTGTTGTTTTTCTTTTTTTTTTTTTTTTTTTTT